>NW_019170477.1:0-65789 GCF_001890805.1 Aspergillus glaucus CBS 516.65 | reverse complement strand
TTTTTTTCACTACGTACCCTGTCCAGTACATAGGCGGCTAATAATAAAAAAATAAAATAAAGAAGGTGCACCGTGACCGTGGTTGACGGCCGATCCTCATAGTACACCGTGATGCTAGTAGTTGTGCTTCGTAGTTCACCATGGTCATACTCATACACTAGTTATGTACATAGTCAATTACTAGCCAAACTATTCACTGGATACAAACTTCCCGCCCGATTCCAAACCCCATCACTCACGCGAATAACAACACTCACATCCACCGCCCTCGTCTCCCGAATACAACAAGCCAGGCACGTTCTTCCCACACGACCAATTACCGCATTGCTCCCTGTCAACGCGCACCAGGCGCGTGCGAACGTTTCCTGTGTCGCGCTTCCCCGTGCGTCTATTACGAGGATTTCGCCGCCGGGCACGACTTTGTGTAGCGAGGTAGCGCCGATGAGGGCGCTGGTGGGGACGAGGAGGTATTCGGAGGAGGCGTGGAGGGGGTGGCCGGGGAGGTGTGAGGGTTCGTGATCGTTGTCGCTGTTAGAGGCCTTTCCAGCTGGGGGGCGGCAGTTGTAGGATGTGATAAAGTAGACGTTGTTTGTCAGGGGGACTGATTCTTTTGTCGATTGGCAGTCGGGTGAGTTGGATTGCACGTTAAACGAGATGGTTGGCGTGCCTACGCCTGCGTCATTTGGCCCGGATTCGGATTCGCTAACGAAGAACAGCATGTCTAGGTCAAAAGATACCAGCTCTTCTCGCGGATGGTCAACCGGCAACGAAAATGCCTCTCGCGAAACATCGCCATCGCCCAGCGGCGTCGAGAAATGCGATATCTTATTCCCCTGCTGGATTCGCGGCTTCTTGTTCGTCGGTGGTAGTTCCTTGATTCTCGCCTCGAACCATCCCCCGTCTAATGGCTGCGACGTCGACCGGTCAACAGGCAGGACATCGCTTCTGATCCAGCCCATGCACTCTTTGGTCTCTGGTAGACTGGCCAGCACGCGCCCGACGATACACTGCTTGCTCCACCAGCTTCGTCCGTGATACGAGAATCCGCCATAAAGATTGGCCACGGGACCCAGCGTGGATAATGCCTCTGGATCGTTCTCCAGAACTGTGGCGAGAAGAAGGTGACTGATGCTTTCCCCGGGCGGTACGAAGCCTGAGAGCCAGCTGCGGGTTATCCAGCCGATGTTGTCTTTCGGATCGTTGGTGTCCTGGCTGTCGATGTTATGAAGAAGGATCTGGCGACGAGAAGGATTCCGGCTGTACATCTCATCCTTTCCAAGTGTGGATGTTGCTGCGCTGCATACTGGACGGTTGTATACGTCTTCGTTGATCTTGGAGGGAAGCTGCTTCAAGGCATCTAGTCGAGGCCAGCCGATATTTTCTGCAAACACGAACAGCCCGTGTAGCTGCTGCTCGATATGGAACGGCGTCAATTTGCATTCCCAGGCCGACTCGGCTTCCGAAGCACTCTTTACCGATGACCGACGATGAATGGTGAAAGCATCTCTTAGAGATCGACGTCTTCCATGCAGACCTTCTTCGCTGTGAGTTGAGGTCTGGTTATCGCAACGACTGATCCCCAAACTGTCGAGAAATCGTCGCACAACAATCAAGTCCCAGTTTACCTTTCCATCGCGAAGCTTGTCAAACTCGTGGATATCAATCGCAGTGATGTTCTCGTCCGGATCCCTCAAGGTCCCTGCGCGCGAAACAGCATCCAGTCGAAGAAGTAATTCGCTGGCCAAGAGCATCTGGATGAGAAGCCACTTTCGTTCGAGACCAGGATTAACCCATGGCCGCTTTTGTGCGTCTTCGCATTCCTCCGAATCGAGACAATCTCCCTCCCGATGGGGCGGCATCTCCCAGAGAATCTGACCGGCATGGAGTCGCCACTCCTCCAGACTAAAGTTAATCCACGCCCCAGGCGCCGCCAGAGCAGTGGTAAGCATTCGAATCTGCGACTTGAGACTATGCGGATCGTCCTCTTCTACCATCGACCGGCGCGGAGGAAGCAGGAACCTCGAGTACAAGTCTCGATACAAGACCTCCAAAGTCTCCATATCCAATATCGTCTTATCCACCTCCGCATGTAACATATCGTGGCGAATTTCCCGCAGCGTCTCGAGACGTTCGATCAGTTTCTCCATGCTCGGGTCTCGCACGCCGATGCGCTTCCATGCTGACGGTCCGTCGAGAAGCATCGCTTTGCGGTCGTGTACCGTCCCATCCAGACACTGCGCATACGGATCGTTGGAATGATGCCCCATCGAGTCAAAGGCCTCGATGGTTGAGGTTGTCATGGAGAGTCTCCGCAGTCCAGGACGTGGCCTGGGAATCTCCGGGCCTGTATACCGAACCTGATCTGCGACGGGGAGCTCCAGGAAATGGCGAAACCCAAACGACCCGGGCTCTTTTGCGGTTGAGCACAGCATATTGGGTACCTCGTATACGCTTATGTCGAAGGTCGGCCGCCTGGGTCCGCCCGTATGTTGTAACCCTTGTAAAGGAGCCGGGGTGTCGCCTTTAACCACATAGCCATCGGGTACCGGCAGATGAGCATGTAGTGTAGATAGACTGAAGGAGGAATGCAAAAGCGGTCTTCGGTCCCAGAAATTCTGGATTAAGAGATCGTGATCACACCAGGGAAAGATAACCTGCGGTTGCCACAGACCGAACGAGCCTTCGTCGAGGAGGAAATAGGGTGCTCCGACGAATAGTGCGTGGATGTCCTCTCTCGAGAGTTGTGTCGTATTGTTCCGGTTTGATTTCCGGCGATGTTCGGGGCCTGCCTGGGGCTTTGCATGGGACGGCGAGGCCATTTTTTGTAGTTTCAAGATGTAGGAAGAAGTCGGGATATTCGTACTTTTAGGCTGTGAAACCGTTATGCAGGAGAATCCCCGGAAAGAGAATCGCAAGACAGGGAGGCTCGAGGGTCGTTCGCCTCTTGGAATAATGATGCAACATGAGGACATTTGCCTTCGTACCCGGTTACTTACCTGCTTGTCGCCCTCCTTGTCAAGTGACCCCCTGTCTATCCGGTTTTTGATATGCGCACATCTTGCTGCAGCACTTGCGGCCCGTTGAATGTCAAGCAAGAATTATGCCAAAACATCAGAGCCAGAATACTACATGCAAAAGAACATCGGTCATGACGTCAGCCGGTACACATTTCCGCATACGGTATACCTCGGCATGACAATGCCTACCTGGATCACTATACATGTATGGATTGTTAAAAGTCATTATTCATTTTTATACTACATGGCACGGTTTAGGCGTGCTTGTGGAAGAAGTCAAGCACGGTCTTGTAGCCACGCTCGTACTCCTTGCGCACCTCGGCATCCTCCAAGTTCGAACGAGCAGCCATCCAGCCGTGGATCTGAGTGGGGAAAGTCTCGACGTGGTTAGGCGTCTTGAGGTTGGTCTTGAACGCCTCAATGTCGTTCGGGGGCTCATCCTTGGAGGCCAAGAGAGCCATGGGGACGTTCACGGCCTTGGCGTCGTTGGGGTCAACCATGGCGGGGTGGCACTGGACAGCAGACTTGAAGAGCTTGTTGTCCTGGCCGGAGGAGAGAGCGGTGATCTTACCACCCCAGCAGTAGCCCAGGATGGACCAGTCGAAGCTGCCGCTGGAAGAGAGCTTGTTGGCCTCGGACACGACGTTGGGGATCTTGGAGAGGGTGTTGGGGGGAGCGGCCTTGGTCTGGAAGAAGTTGCCAAGCTTCTGCTTGTGGTCATTGGTCTGAGGAGGGAACCAGGTGATGTCGGCGGGCTGGCCCTCGAAGAAGTCGGGAATGAAGACACGGTACTTTTGCTCGTTGGAGTTGGCCAGGATGTCGGCTCCTTGGATGGTCTGGGGGAAGAAACCGAAGATGTCTGATTCTTAGCATTCGCTTTTCATGGAAGAATGTGTAGACCTACCGTAGATGACGAGGATGGCCTTGGAGGCGGACTCAGGACCGGTAACGTCTACTCAATTAGCTCTGGTCATCATACCCCAGGTATATGCCTCTTACACGTCTTCAAGCCATTGATAGTCTTGTATTCACCCTTGCCCTGGTATCCCTGGGCGACAATAGGGGGGATCTGGCAGCAAGCCTTGCTAACACCGGACATGGCGGAAGAGCAATGAATCGGACGAACACAGAGGAACGGCTTGAATGTAGGACGAGCGGTAATGGGCGCGAAAGTCTTGCGCAGAGGGGTTGTTAGAAGCTGCCTGTATCTCATAAGTGAATGCATAGTTTCAATGGCTGAAGAGAGACGCACTGTATTCAATTGACCAGATGAGTTGTAGTGAAAGAGAGAGGAGAGAGAGAGAAGAATGAGGAAGTTAAAGAGGATATTTAGGAAACCCCGCGGCGACGTCATCGGAGATACATTCGGCAGTGCATTACCGAGCATAGTAGCATAGTAGCATAGAAAAAACCGAGAAAGTACGGAGTACTAAGGGTATAGAAAAGTGTGTACAAGTACAAGTACTGTAGGATACAAGTAGAGAGAGAAGGCATGTATCCGGGCCAGAGACGAGTACAGTCAATGCACAATATACATAACTGCACCAACATATTGCACCAGCATATTGCACCAGCATACAGAGTACTCTTGGCCATACTAACTGGATATATCATGGCATGACCCGGTCAAAGACTCGACTGATCACATCAACAAGGTTTGTTTGCTCTTTATCTCCCCGGCCAATCCTAACAGCACCCATGCTCGTATTCTTTATTTGAATGCCCGGTGCACTAACACATACGCACTCTCGGACTTCCCTCCATGCAAGGAGCCCTCCTTTTATTTCCTTTCTTTCCCATTTCGAGGTGTCTCTCTTTGTAGATCAAGAACCAGATCGCCTCTGGATCGACAATTGACATCTGTCTGTGGTCTCTCGGGGCGCGCCGGACGCTGTATATATTCCAGGGACCCCAATTGTCCGGTCTGCATTTCTTTCTTTTTTGATTAAATGTCATATTGCTTTTAATCTTTATCAGACTTTATCGCTCCATCCCCTCTTATTTGGACTTCCTTCCGTCTGTGTTGGGCTCCGACATGCCTGGATGACCTCCATTCCACACTCATTATCAGAACAACTGTCCATAACACGTCGTTTTTCGCAATCCTTTCAAGCAATTAATCCAGCATGACCACTCTCGATGCCCTGACTACCCAGTCACTCCCTCCGAATGCTTTTTCTTCTTATCCATCGCAGACTCTGGCCGCGACTTCGCATCCCGCCAGCCATTTCGTGTCTCCCGTATCGACATCCCCGAACACCACCACTGCAGCATCATACTGGACCGGAGCGCCGGCGCAATCCTCGTGGCCAGTCAACAATAATACCCATGAATATCTTCAAGATGCGTGGAATTTATACCAAGCACCGAATCCCAATCCGATCACCGACTCGACCGTGAACTCCAATCTCGCCATCTCTCAGCCGTACGAGATCCCGTCGCTCGTGCCGTCTTTCTCCGCCGCCCAACCGCAGCAACCACTCTCAGCTGAAAATTCATTACCCTCCTCTTCCTCCTCGTCCTCCTCCTTCTCCTCGTCCGTGTCCTCGCCCGCCTCCATGAATTCCCTCGTTTACCCCCCTCGACAACCATGGCCCTCCTATTCCCTCCCGGCCATGAACGGCCCCGTCCGGACCAACATCCACAATCCAGGCGGCCATATGGCCGTTTTGGGCAATATGCCCTCAGCTGCCGGTATACTTCCCGGGTTCAACAGTGGTCACATCGCGAGAATGTACCAAGGGCCTACGTCGTCATCGCCACATCTTCCAGGCTCGGGATCGGGCTTGGGCGGGCCGACCCAGGATCGACCGTTTAAGTGCGATCAATGCCCACAGAGCTTTAATCGGAACCACGATCTCAAGCGACATAAGCGAATCCATCTCTCTGTTAAACCGTTTCCGTGTACGCATTGCGATAAGAGTTTTTCGCGCAAGGATGCATTAAAGGTGTGCTTGTCTACTTCCGATCAAGAAAATGGATAAAAGCTAACGTTTGTAGCGCCACCTTCTAGTCAAAGGATGCGGTAAAGACGGTCCAGTTGTCAAACGGGAACACGAATAATGTATAGTCGGCTTCATTCTTTTTTATTGGCGTTGATTGGTTACATTGGGGTTACGCGGAGGCATTCTCGGGTTTTTCTTACGGCTTGCTTTGTACAGAGTACATGGGTGGTTATAGTCTTTCGTTTATAGAATGGGGTTATGTAGTTATTGCATGATAGTACCAGTGATTTATGTTATGCTTGATTGCCATTGAAGTCTACTGTAAACCATTGACGAAGCCTCGTTTCGAGGCAATCTCGTCATGACTCGCCATTGTATCTGTTCCTGGTACCCCAGACTACGAGTCAGTGTCAGCATATCAGTCAGAAATCTGCAAGGGATACAATAATACTCCGTCCGATAAGACACGTACGCATGAGAGAGCGCAATAAACCCGATGCAGGAGCATTAAGAAATGATAGCGCAAGATTGTCAGGCTAAATACAGAAATAGACACCAAGGCATGACAAATATCAGATCCGGAAAGCCCTAGAAGTAGGTCCAGGAACATCAGGCCCAGGACACCTCGACCGCTTTACGTGAGTACAGCTGTCTGCAGATGGAGATCGGGACCATAAGTGATGCAGCAAATATGAATGCAAGAGTGAGACCGCACCAACCAAACAGAATGTAAATCACCATTTTAGGGGTTATGCGTAGTAAGGAAAAGATTGCAATAGACACGATTGCTGTAATAGGACAAGATGCGAAATAGACAGTCCGCAAAATTCGGTAAGGCTTTCCGGGGTCAATTGCAAGCCTGACAAATGATAGAGGGTGCCGCTCCGTTAACTGTTTTGGCTCGAGACCGTCCAGTATTCTACATAAGGGAATCAAGATCAAACAAAGAAGGAAACCGAACGACAAAGGTATCAGATAGATAGCAAGATCAAGACCACTCAGGGTGCCACTAGACTGTCCGTTCCCCGTGAAGAGAAAGCATGCCATTCCAACCATTGTGGCCATGGCAAACAGCATGTTGTCCAGATACCATGGTTCGCTCTGGAACACTCTTTGGCAAAGGTCTAAAGTTCGAATGAAAAGTGGTTTGGCTGAGCTCTGCATGGGTAACGGCAGTCCGGGTATGACAATGGTTTGAGACGGTACAATGCTGTTTTGACCTGCCCGATCATATCGCGGGTCTTGAAAGGCACTATCAGAGCTCACGGAACTCAACTCAAAGTGCTCTTGACTGGTAGTCTGTGGCGTGAGACTGGTGTAGCTGGCATCATTAGCATTAGATTTGGTGCTGCTCTTATGGGCTATGTCTAAAGCGAAGAATTAGCATTGAACACAGCAGTAATTTTATATTTGAGACTTGCCAGAGCACCCCTCGGCGATGAGCAGAAGAGGGACCAGCAACATCATAACTGGCACTAGCTGACCAAAACTCCAAGTATCTTCCTCGGTCCAGCTAGGATCAGTTTTGCGTAAGTAGAATAACCGAAGACTTCCCCAGATCAATGAAAGTAGTAGCCACCATAGCTATTTGCCAGTTAGGGCATTCAAGGGCCGATCTAGTATGATCTGACTTACCCCAAATATCCGAGAGCGCACAAAATCGAGTATAGATTGCACAGAGAGAGACGCAGCCAGGGCAAGAGTCACGAGCGATAAAGAAACGGCTTGGACACAGCGACACGATCTTTGAGACTTCCCACAGCACCAAACCAGAGCTGTCCGCCATCGTACTAAGCTCCCCGCTAAAAAAGCACTGAAAATTTTCTTAGACCCCGGGAACATCTGTACGACTCGTACGATAAACCCACCGATGAGCATGATTTCAGAGATTAGCATAGTACAACTTTCTTGCCAGTTGAAGCTATAGTTATGAATATCAAAGATGCAGCGAGCAGGCGCCTGCGCGATATATCCGAAGGTACCAATAAACCGAGAATCTCCAGTGGAAGCAATCCCTACCGCGAGCATAACGACCAGTCCAGCCATAAGGATTAGTCTGGCGTACCAGATGTATCGGTGTTTCTGAAAGTATTGCTCCAAGCACATTAGTGTTGCAATGTGTGTGATCGAAGAAAACCAAACAAGCTTTGTTATTAGCTGCCAATGATAGATCGACAGCCCATACTGAATCTGAAAATAGCCACTGATGATGAATGCAAGTCCGGTCACTAGCAGTTGGTCACTCATTGCTAGTACAACCTGAGCCAAACGCCATTAGTGATTTGCGATAGACATAGCCTGTCGCTGAATCAGTCATCTATACGTACAGTCTCCGAAACCGAAGCCCATTCATATGGTGGCACTTTCCTGAGAATCTTCTGTATGGCTTTGTGTATTGATATGTCCAGCATATTGTTCGATTCTTGTCGCGTAACCACGTAGTGGAAGACCATAGCAATGAGGCTTGCCCAAGCTGTAGCGACAAAACCTATCACAACCTTGAGAACCATCAAAAACCTGTGAGATTGGCTTTTATTCAAACAGATAACTCACTCCAATCCCGGAGATATCAGGATTTGGCTCTAATTCGAGGAGGTTTATTGCCGTGCCATTTGAACAATCAGGGAGATCGGAGAGATTGTAACCCATGACTATAGTTTCAACCCCTCTCATGGGAATAGCATCGATGGTTTGTTTTGCGTGGATCTCAACCGAGCGAGGAGGTTGTTGTATTTGCGCCGGATCCGACAAGGCTGAGGCTGAGGAGAGCACAGCCTTGCCTGTGAGTTTCAACATCCATTGCTCAAACCACAGAGCCAATGGTAACGCCCCCAAAAGCGCTACGCTAAGACTTTCGTAAGCATTCCGATGCCGATCGTTCGGGGCTGGTTCTGGGGTAAGATGTAACATATTGAGTAGCGCGAGAATCGCTGATAGCAATACCTCTCGCATATTGAAGACAGAGACAGGAAAGAGGAGGACACTTTCCCAAAGTGGAAGGCTCTACCACGTGGCCAATCTCGAAAGCACTTCTTTCTATATATACATAATACAAGTAACTCCATCCCGAGGGATGGTTAAGCTTACTCTCCATGATCAGCCATGTGGAAATAAAATAATTGTGAAAGTGTACGCCATGTCCGATATCGATCCGATACATCAACTGGAGCTATCAAATCCACGCGAGTCATATCCACTGCTCTGCGTAAACGAATCGAACGCTTAATTAAAATTATGCTATGCTAACGGAGTGCTCCGACTATACGGATAGGGTATCATTTTTTCTCTTCCATTCGTCCACCAATCCCCGGTAATCCTCCACACCATACGGGGCAAAACACTGGGCCAAAGCGCCTCCCTTACGGTTCGTTTCCAGACCCAAGTCCCGGAGGAGCATGTCCACATATGGCAGCGCGTCGAAGACAAAGTCCGGATTGCGGCGTCCGAAACCGCCGGGGTAGCGGTATTTGCCGAATTCGCTGTGCAGAGCTGTCTCCCAGATGAGATCGGGATTGGGATCTCGCTCCTCGTCCTGGTCCGGGACGTTCTCTTTGGCGATTGGCTCCTTGGACTCGGAGACCTTGGCTGAGGCCAGCAGTCCGCGCACGTCTGGTGGACACGAAACAGTTGGGTTCACGTCGAGTTTGCCGTCAAAGTAAGCTGCGATCCAGAGGGCTTGGGCTTGCGCGATCATAGTTGTGTTGATGGTCATGGTCACACCCATAAAGGCGACGGAGCGCTCATGCATCAACGACGGAGGCACGATGAAGCGCGTCAGACGGAATGGATGGGTTGCTGTCGCTGGCGCATCGTCCGACAGTGGACGATACTGCGGGTTGGGTGTGGGCTGGTTCCGCAGCTTGGGGAACTGTTTCAGAATCTCTTCATCGGCTCTGCGCACGAGCGCCTCGTCCATCGAGTCCTCGCTCCATGGAAAGCCCAAGTCCCGGTCGATCCCTTCCGGCAAGAATTGCATGTTGGGTGTTGCCTTCCAGCCCGTTGCGCAGATAAGCGCCGTGATCTCGTCCAGCACGGTGCCGTTGGCCAGCTGTACCGAGTTGCGCGACAGATGATCAATATCGGCGACATGAATGCGCACCTTGCCGTCGCGCACCAGATCAAAGAAGTTAGTCGGGTAGTTAAGGATACTCAGTGACGAAGCGATCCAGAACGGACTGATCCACGGCTTCAGCTTCTTCACTTCGGGATGCTCATCGTAGCCGTTGAGCTGCACGACATCGTTCGCCAAGGTGGACCAGAACGAGTCAACCATCTTGCGCCCTAGCCAGGTACCGTGCAGGAATGACCGCACACCATTGAAGCCATCTGCGTCGCCCCAGATGCACGGGCTGAACCACGTCAAAAACCGCGTGGTCACGAGCTTCTCCAGCCACTTCTTCAGCGGCGTCACATACGGCGGCGCCATCCAGTTAGGTCCATGGCCGGACTCGCGAATCACCCAGTCGACCTGCATCCCCGACGTCGCGCAGGCATACACAGCATCCCAGGCGGACTTGGTGCCTCCGAAAACCGCCGCCTTCTTTCCAGACTGCAGCACCTCCGATTCATGCTCGAGTAGGTCGCGACAGTGGAACAAAGGTGCGCCAAAGTCATCCTGTCCCTGAAAGCTGGGCAGATATGCCTGCGACGTGATACCCGTTGCCACAATCAACTTCCTGGCCACTAATATTGTCTGTTCCGTGTTGTTATCCTTCTGCGACGCTGTGGTCAACAGCCATGTCCCATCTGGACGGTGCTCGGCGCTGCGCACGTACGTCTCGAGGCGAATGCGATCGGTGAAGCCAGAGTGCTCGGCGTACTTCTCCATGTACGTCTGGATGACATGGCCGGGGATGTGTTCGCCGGGTTTGACGCCAAAGGCCTCTTCCGTCATGGGGAAATCGCTGAATTCGTAGGTGCCCAGCATGTTGTTGGACTTGAGGCCTTTGTACAGCCGGTGCTTGGCCCAGACGCCACCGACGGACGACGCGGACTCGAGGAGGAGGACATTGCTGGATGGGTTGACGTTGCGATAGGTTTTGATAGCCGCAAGACCACTCCAGCCTGTATCCGTCAGTATGCTCAAAGTGATAAGAGGCGAAGACAATGAGTGCTTACCGGCGCCGACGACGACCAGATCAACTGTTTCCATGGTACCGAATATCAAGTATACAATGCTCGGAGCATAACTCGATGCATGCCAATATGTTCTGCTTCTTCAGGAGAAGACAGAAATGAGCGGAAATCCCTGGTTTTATTTTTACATGGCCGTTATTCCCCATGATTCCGCACATCCTGATTATGAAATGGACTAATGGAAATCCGGAAGTACAAAGTACCCATTGTGGTCAGACAATATGAATTCTCATGACAGGCGAGCAAACGGCCCGGGGAATAAGAGCCGTCTGGGCGGGATAAAGTTCGACGGCGCATTCTCCTTTCTTTCTGATTTGGCGAGGATGTATTTCCGGCGAGTCGAGTCAGTAACGGCCAGTGGGTCTGTTGGTCCTTTTATGCTAGTAGTTCCCCGTTGAGTCGCTGGTGCCCGGATGCTCTCCGCGAGAGATGTATCTGTGGCATAAGCATTTTCTGTGCTGAATGAAATACCATAGGAACGGTGACATGTACGGGGTATGTACATACAAGTAGATTAGCAACGTCAAAGTCAAAATGCACCCGAAATCCAGTCCCGCTGTCAAACCGCCGACTGCCGACCTCTAATAAGAAGGCGTTTCAGACTTGACAAGAATAGCACTCTGTAATATTGGAAGGGGAACGTCCTTAGCACTGCCGGGACCAGTACCGGAAAACACCCGTTCCCTTGCTTCCTCTTCTACCCTCCATGTTGGGCCCGATACTAGTCAGTTCATGGAACTACAAAAATTTTTTCATACCTGTCAGACCTCTTTGTGACCCATTCATCCAGTGGCTGCTGTTCATACCAACGCCGATCGATATACGACGCTCCAATGCCAGAATGGTGAGTCCGTCGGATGAGATTCCAGCCTGATGATCGTTTCGTTCTGTCTACTTGTACTCCATAGTATCGCTCGGCATACTCTTTCTAAGTTTGGCTTAACTTCTGTCATCCGGTGGCGTGGGTCTGGACATAGTACTACTCCGTGTACCAAGCACTCTATGAGAATAATGCACCTGGGCTAGCGAAAAAAATAAAAATAAAAATAAAAGATGAAAAAGCAGACATGCTTGCTTATTCCTTGCCCCGCGTCCTCCCTGATATGGCCACCCACCGGATAATGCGGAATATCGGGAGGTGAGAGAGATGCAAATGAAGATGCACAGACATCTCGGCCAACAAGGCCACCGGTTCATCATCCGGCTCTGCTCCCGGGACTCTGGACTTTGTGATTGCTCCCGTGGGCTATCAGAAATTCTTCACCCTAGCTGTTTCTGCTACAACTCCACCAAGATTAGCACCGTTTATCTGTCATTTCCGGCGTCCCATCCAGGCGGGTCTGCTGGGCTTTCTGCAGCAGTTATATTTTCCGTAAATCTCCCCTGCTTTAAGCGCGCAGTTTAAGTCTTTGAAACGCTCTTTCGATGTCATTCTTTTATACGTGCCCGTTACTTGTTGCTGCTGCCAGGTTGATTCACTATGGCCGATAACTTCACCATCGAGGCGTTTACCCTGCTGAGCTTGGCTGTTGTAGTCATTGTGGTACGCACCGGTGCCCGGTTGTCTATGGTGGGCATCCGCAACTTTCAAGTTGATGACTATCTCATGCCGCTGGCGGCCGTGGTCTATGGCCTTGAGACCGGTGCTGCATATTCCGTCGGGGCGAAATGGAAAGGCCTCGCGAATAATTCCATGACGGACGCCCAACGGCTCGCCCTCAGTCCGGACTCAGAGGAGTTCTTTTTGCGTGTGGGGGGTTCGAAAACGCAGGTTATGGGCTGGTCGTTGTATACGCTGTTGCTATGGTTGCTCAAGACCTGTATGGCGGTGTTTTATTCCCGTCTGACGTGAGTGTCAACCAAGATGCAGAGGTGACGACGATGCTGACTCTTTAGTTCTGGGTTGATGAACATGCAACTCCGGGTGCGCTTGGCCTATGTTTTCATTGGCGTCACGTATATCGCCGTCATCTGCTCGATTCTGCTTGGATGTCATCCCATGCATAAGAACTGGCAAATATATCCCAACCCAGGCAGTATGTCAGCCGTATCCCTTCCCACCTGACCATCTCTGACATGCGCAGACTACTGTCAGCCTGCCGTCTCTTCAATCGACGTCTTCGTGACTGTCACTTTCAACGTTGCCACGGATCTGTACCTCATCAGCATTCCGGCTCCGATGCTCTTCAAAGCCCGTCTCCCCTGGTGGGAAAAGTGTGAACTTCTCGTCCTCTTCAGCGGCGGTTTCTTCGTCATGGCCGCTGGTATCCTGCGCTGTGTGTTGATCATCACTGTACGTCTCTCCTCCTTTTGGTCTATACTATTCGCAAACTAACAAACCAGGCCGGTGCCAATGGCGCCCAACAAGCCGGTAGCTGGGCCTGCCGAGAAACCTTCGTCGCCGTCGTTATCGGAAACGTCCCCATGATCTACCCTGTTGTCCGCCGCATTGCTCGCCGTGCCAACGGCTACCTCTCGTCCTTTAATGGCGGCACCTCTGATAACCTCTCCTATCCTCTGTCCGAGAACCGATACCACACCGATAAGTCGAACCAGAGCCGTCGCAAGAAGTTTCGCCACCCGCTCTCCCTCCCTGGTGAGAGCCAGTGGGTCAATACCGTGAATAATGATGAGCAGATGATCCTGCCGACATCCAGACAACACCCGCCTACTTGCGAGTCGAATATGCATGATCAGGATTGGGATGCGGTGAGCCAGCGTAGTCAGGACGGGATCAAGGTGGTCCATGAGACCATCGTTCAGAGTAAGACGAGAAATATGGTTTGAAAAAGAAAAAAAAGAACTTTTCCTTTGTTTGGGTTAAAAAGGCATAGGCGTTATATGGTTGGTTGGTGGGCCGGCCACAGGCAGGATACATGTGCTTTCTTTTTCCTTTGTTTGATATACCCATTACGGAATCATACCAGTGTTGATAGACGAATACATGGTAATCATATAGAGCAGTTTGGCCACTCTCATCGAGTCATTGTCGACCGAGAACTATCGTAAGCTATCAGGTCAGATCAAGTGACAAACATCAAATTCGTGCTATTTTACATTAGATACACATACAGACACTCAAACGGACAGCATCATGGCTCCATGCCATTCATATCGTCCGGTGTCAATATCGACTGCCACTCTTCCGGACTAACGCGTAAACAGAGCGTATAGTAGCGCCCTTGGATCATTTCGGACTCTCCTTGCGGATTCCCCGCCAGGGCTAACTTCGTCCCTCCGGCAAACGGTGTACTGAACCAGACCGGGTTCCCCATGGTATCACCACCAACCCAGCAATCCTCATTACACGACATGCTGGTGCCGTACAGTAACGGACTGAAACCATTGCAAACCGCTTCAGGGATATGCAGCACATTCTCCAGGACGACAGTATGCGAGCTAAGGTCCTGGGGACTCTTGCAGAGCTCCAATTCCACCGTTCCTACTCCTGCGACTTGTAGTTCGTCGAAGGGATTGAAGATGTTGCTTTTTATTTGTCGCGACACGGGCCGGTATGTCTTGAACGAGGCTTGGTCTCGCGCATAGTGGCAGTTTCCGGTGATGACCATCCAGTCATAGCATTTGCGGTTGGCGGAGCCGACTCTAGTTCTCTTTCGAGGTTCTTCGGCTTCTTGAGCGATATCGTCGGGGACGCGCATTGTCTGAGGATCAGAAATCCGGTTAGCAAAGTTGCGACGGTTTGCGCGGTTGTGAAAGGTAGATACAGGCGACTGACGGCAGGATTGAGTGGCTGGTTCAAAAGATAGCAATCGCAATAATCTCCTGAATACAGTGCTGGATGCGATTGACGGTCCCTGGTGGTCCTGTAGTGTAAGCGACGGCTACGAAGCAGAGAACTCGAGCTGATGGATCGCATCCGGAAACGGAAAACCCGGCAGTATACGGAGGCGGTGAGTAATAAGCCAATAGCTTGCGGGCGGTACCTGAGTAGCTGTCCCAAAGAGGAAAGGGCTAGTGTTCCTAGAAATAATTAACTAATCCACAAGCGAGTGACGCACCCAAGCGAGTGACGCACCCCCGTATTCCATATAAAATGGCACTTTTTATACCCTCAATACCTCAACCACCAAGTATATAGAAGGCTGGAAGTTGAAAATGTACTATTTGGTGACCTATATATATATTCAGTTCTCTAAAAATATGTTTTATATCCATTGGTGGTTGAGGTATTGAGGGTATAAAAAGTGCCATTTTATATGGAATACGGGGTGCGTCACTCGCTTGTGGATTACATTAACTAGTCATTATTGCGTGTTATGCATTGCATAAAACATTGTACAACAAAATACAGCCATAACCAAGGCATTTTTGGTGAATTTCGAGGTCTATAGATTCAGGATCTTACATGAGTACTGCTATCCAGCAATTCAATCTTTAGTGTACGGTGTATCAGTGACTGTGAATGCTACGGTGGGCCGAAACTACATGTATTACACGCTCAGCGTGAATTGCACATTATTGAATGGAAAATGCATTTTATTGGGGCTGGCGGGCGTGCAAAGGTCGAGCACAAGTACGAATTGGGGTATGCTTTGTCACGGGATGAGGCTGTCCGTTTTGGGAAGACCACACTTCAAAACTTCCCCCTTGACATTAACTGCTCCCTTGGACAACATCCTTATGATCTCACAATCTCACAATTCCTCGCCACGAGATTGAGAGTGAGACCGGTTGGCAGCCCCTTTGCGTGGTGGCCACTCTGCCGCCGGCTCAATTTATTGGGCTCGCTTGATATCTCCGGACGAATCAGTGCCAGGTCTCTAGACCTTCCACAGGAACGTCATTCTCTAGCCCCTGGCACTGGCGAAAACTTGAGAAAAATGGTCTCTCGAGATCACATTCCGCCTTGACGCGAGAGTCCTGCACAGAGAACTTCCTTTTTGCAACACACGATGAAGCATCCACACGCTTCAATTTGCTTCCCAATGCCACGGGTTATCACGATGGATTGATGAACATATCCATTGAGGACGTGGTTCTCGCCAGTCTAGACCTAACGGTCTAAAGTGGACTCCTCCGAAGTGGTTGCTGCGCCCTGAGAGAATCACAATCGGGCTGGAGGGAAAGTTTCTGGTACATTTTTTTCTTCTCTTCCATGAAGACCTTTACCCGGTTACCTGCTAACTCAGTTGACTCTCAGAAGAAGTTGCAGATACTTTCATTCGTCGTTTCTCCCCGCATTGGTCATACTGCGAATAGTGGCTTCCGCGTGGCTACCCGAGACCCTTAACGATTGTCCTATCCCGAATAATGTATCGCACCCAAAGCCTCCCTGTCTGCTGAGGTCAGACCGATTTGGAACTCGCGAGATAGGGAACAGCAGCCCAGGACACTACACCTTGGCGACATGACCTCGAGCCTGGCAGCAGTACAGTCCAAGCGAACTTTTTTTTTTTTTTTTTTAAATCATTTCAATCTCAGTTCCCTCCAGAAAGAAATTTGTGCGGGCAATTGTTCAGCGATGAGTGCGCGTTGTGGAAATCATTCGCGGGACTAGCAGTGCATGGAAAGCATTGCTTTCTCACCAGCATCTGCAAATATGATCTTTCTTCTTCCCGCCATTCACAAAGGTATTCCTTGCGTCATGATACATCAGTTTCGGTAAAATCCATGGAGAGTTATCTTCTCGGGTCGATGATACGACACAGCGTGAAGCCTACGAAACTCGGACATCGCCAATTAGCGCCTGCAGCAAAAGGGTGCCTGATCTCACAAACCGGGATGCGAATGTTTGCCACAAGTCGTCCTAGGTCAAGGACGATATCAAATTACAAATCGAGGCAATGCCGCGGTATACTGACTCGACGGCTCTGGTCTGACGTCGCAACGCTCAACGTGCGAATGCTAGGCGGATGCTGACTGGAAAAGGACGTATATCGTATAACAATGTTGCTATACTTGGACGCATCAAGCACAAAAGATGTCGATCGATTTCGGAATGTCCCGTACATCGGGTTTTGCAGCAAGAGGGGTGCACGGAAGAAGACGTACTGCGGCCAAGAAAGTACCTTCTCCGGGGCTCGTATCATTGATAATATGCACATGTTAGATCGGGATTTGAAGAGGGTTTTTTTTTTTTTTTTTTTTTTTTTTTTTTGTTATTTCTTTTGATGCACTTACGGTGGCATAGGTTTTTTTGCCCTTGGCGTTCGATCTGTCTCGTCATGAAAGCCAGCGCCTTCCTTTTCGAGGATTTAAGCTCAAGGCATAAGGTGTGGCAAATAGCAAAGACCCATGGGCATCTGCGGCACCACTTCTGGGAAATCTGGACGGACGTCCCACGTGAATGGCAAATCACAAAAATACCATATAATGGTGTTGTGAAAAGTGCTATTCTTGTCTATAACAACTAGGGAAAGTATTACGCATCCCGGAGCGCGCCCGGGCAAGTTCAAGAAGTCCCGATATGGGGCTAACCCCGTGTAACAAAAAGCGCTTTCAAGACTGCCCAGTGACCTTCTCTGATGCGATCCGGAAAGCCAATAATATCGGACCCTATGGGGGGGATGTATTTCCCCCCGGCATACCCCTATCCTCATTGGCCATTTACCGGGCGCCGCCTGTCGGAAGTGAGAGCCAGCAAACGAAGGCCATGACCAGAAAGCGCGCATCCACAGACCACAGTGGAGGATGATTCATTAGTACCGCAGCTTATAGTTGAGTGCGGTTGGTTTCTGATTGGCAATCTGGTACCATATGCCGGCCCACCTGCAACGAGAGAAGATTTGTATCTGCTGGCTGGCTGGATGAGGGCGAAGGGGAAAAAAGAGGGCTTCAATACACGCACATGGGTATATCTATGCCGAAAGATTGTTCTCTTTACATAGTACAAAGAAAAATTCAATAAGACTACCCCCTCTTGATGTCTGATCCACTTGGGCCGTGGCTTCCACGGCCGATTGCTCCAGCTCCTCGAGGCGGTCGAGACGAAACTCTGACTGCTTCCCCTTTCGGACATCCCCCATCGGGCCAGGGTCCATCCGACGAGGCTTCTCTGTCCCTTCGAAAGCACAAAACAACAGCTTGTGAGACATGTAAGCAGAAGAAACTTAAGGTATGGCCCTGTCTTCTTTTCTCCTTCCCCCCGAGCCTCTGCCACGGCTTATTCTGACGGGGTCAGTGTCGCGGTGGCCCTCCATGCGACTACTGTGTCATCAACGGCATCGGTTGCCAAATGAACGAGCTAAGCGACATGCGCCGTAAAGGTGCCATGGAGCGCAAGATTGAGCAGCTCAAGGATGCCGAACGCCTGTTGCTAGACTTGGTCGAAACCCTAAAGAAGGACGACCAAAATGTACGCACCTGCCAGCTGATCAATTTGATTCGCAGCAACGCGTCCCTCGATGAAATCCGCTTCTTCCTCGAACGGCAGTTCTCTCCGGAGGAGCTGGAGAAGATGCCCGAAATCGTCGAAACTCAGAACCACCTTGCGCGAATACCGAAAGAAGAATCTTACGCTCGTCCGCGTCGATGCGTAATGCCAATCCAGCGTTTGACCGACGTTCCCATATACCGTGTCCCCGCGAAGCCTTGGACGACCGTGACCGACGACGACGACTTGGTGTCCCATCTGATCTCGATCTGGCTCACCTGGAGCCATCCCTGGTTCCGTTGGGTCAACCGGGACCTTTTCATCCGGGACATGCAAGCTGGTAATTTGGACTGCGAGTTCTGTTCGCCGTTCCTGGTGAATGCCATTCTCTCAGAGACGAGTGTATGTAAACATGACTACTTTGTGAACAGGCGTGATGGAGACTGACCGATGAAACTCTTTTTTTTTTTTTTTTTTCCCTCTCGGGATTGCAGCTTTATTCCGACTATTGCGAGGTATTCACGGTTCCGGGCGAGATGATATCCAGAGGTGACCATTTCCACGAGAAGACGTTGCGTTTGCTTGAAGAGGAGGAGGAACAAGCCAGCCTCCCGACAATACAGGGTCTAATCACCTTATTTGTACGGTGGGTTGTCTGACTGTATATTCGACAACGATGTCAGCTAACCGTGTATTAGCATTGCGACGACGGGAAAAGGCCGCATTGGATGGATGTACCTGGATATGGCTATTCGGGCAGCCAAAGAATACGATGTATCACATCCTTACCGACCGACAGACCAGGAATCAGTACAGATCGTGGAGGATGCCATCATTGAGACGCTGTGGGGTGTTTTCAATGTCTGCTGGTAAGTCTACATCCTTCTGATGAAAATGTGTGCAAAATAAGGCTAACTTTTCTAGCACGGTCAACCTGTGCGCACTCAGGCACGTCGAGATGGAACCTCCGCAACGCCCCCGATCTTTGATGAACCACGAGAAAGCGAGCGAAAGCTGGACACCATACCCCAAGCAAATGGACCCGATACCAAGCCATTTATCCTGTTCCTTTCATCGGTGGTGCGATTTGTGTTGCATAATGATCAGCATTACCCGGACATTTTTCGATTCGGAGAATAGACCTTCACCGTCACAGGTGTCGGCCATTGGCAGGAATATCGAGCGCCAGCTCCAGGGCTGGTATGGCAATCTGCCGGATTGTCTATGTGTACGGGAGACAACAGTACCGCATATACTCTCTCTACAGTACGTCCACTCCATTGTACCAGTTGGCTGTTCAGTTTCGTGTACTGACGCATATTCCTAGCTTGTTTTATCATACAGCGTGCGCACAGCTTTACAGCTTCCTCCGATCGCAAGCCCACGGAAACGACGATTCTATAAACGTGGAGGAATACCAAGGCCGTCGGTTTGCCACCACGCGGCGCATTGCCGCTTTGTTTGACATCCACCGTCAGCAATGGGGCGTCGAACGTATGCACCAGTCGACGATACAATGTGTGGCGGTCGGTTGTCTGTCGATACTTGAAGGATTGGAATTTCCAGAGAATAGCCACGCGTTCGTCACGTTGTGTACTGTTGCGCGGGACTTTGGTCGCCATTTCGCCCTGGCTCGGGGAGTTTTGCAAGTGATTCGGCTTGCCGCACAAAGGACGAGGGTGCTTCTCCCGCAGGACACTCATGGTCTTTTCCGGGAATTTGAAGAGACGCGTTGGGCAGGTGAGCAGCGCATGCAATCCAGCAGCCTGTTCCTGAGTGCGGTGTATCGACTCGCACAAGGGGCTGGCGACGAGAAGGATGATGAACAGCACCAGCCAGACTGGGATTATTTATGATTTAGATGAGTTACGCTTATTACGATTTTCGGGTTAGATTTTCTCTTTGGTTGCACCTAAATCTAGATTAATAAATACCTTTTGTGGTCTATCTGCATAATGAAGTCAACGTTTATTTGCTATTGGATTTAAATGTAGAATACCTTGGTGGCTATTTCGGCGCTATACATATAAAGCGTCCTCGACCGAGAGCTGAATCCTTGACCTCTTCTTGTTTCTCCCTCCCCGCGTGCTGCATTGGTCTCTTTCTCTTTTGGACTAGCTCTGGGGTTGTCGCGGGGAATACTTCCCTGCACTGTCACTTTCCCGGCAGTTCAGCTCCACTCCCTCCGCGTTGCATTGCCCTTTGTAACCAAAAGAGCAATTCTGGCCGCTTTTGCGATTGAAGCTGCTGCAATTGTGCTCGCGATCATGGCCGGAGAGAGACTATTTAAAGCCGGGCAGGTCGCGCTGTTCGAGTGTCAATTGGAGTTGTCGCAATTGCGCGAAATCCAGTCTCTACGTGCTGCCGAATATACATATTGAGCCACCATGACCGAGGTGATCACACACATTGTGCTTTTCAAGTACAAGCCGGACATGACATGGAGTGATTTCGAGAAACACTTTGATGTTTTCATGTCACTGAAGTCGAAATGTGTCAAGCCAGACACCAAGCAACCGTACATGAAGAGCATGAAGGCTGGTAAGTTTGTCGGGCTATACGGAGTGGAGAATTGGGGTTGACCGTGAACAGGCAAGAATCGCAGCTGGGAAGAATTCAACAAGGGATTGACGCATGGATTTGTACTGGAGTTCGAGAACCAGGCGGATCTGGATTACTACCTCACAGAGGATCCGGTGCATCTGGAGTTTTCGCGCAATGCAGCGCCATTGATGTAGGTACCCGTCTAACTTGTGAAACGATTTGTGCTGACTTGATACAGTGATGATTCAGTTGTGATCGGTACGTCGCCCAGTCTACGATGCTTCTATACCCGCTAACTGTATAGATATCCGGGATGGCGTTCTATTCGGACCCCCAGCGAAGAAACCCGCAATGCGCGCCGGCACCTATAACGGCAGTTGCCATTGCGGATCGTGTGTTTGGACAGCTGAGATTACCGACCCGGAGCACATACTCTGTCACTGCGATACCTGTCGGAAGCTGGGAGGAGGGCCATACTCGATGAACCAGATCATTCACAAGGTAAGACACATCCCATTGAATTATCCCCCCCCCCAGCACACCTGTAACCGCTGAATCAGGATGAAAATGAGGGCCATGAACATCATGATCATGGCGATGATGAGCACCCTCATGATGAACATGAAGAGCCTGACCATGATAATGAAACCGATGATAATGGTAATGACCATGATAATGATGACCACAGGACCAACTACGCATCCTCACCGGACAACCCAGAGTCTACACCTACACCGGCGCCTCCGGAAATCCCGTCCACTGCTACTTCTGCCCAACCTGCACCTCGCACATCTACCACCACCAGGCCGTCATGGGCGATCGAATCATCATCCGGACCATCCTCCTCGATGGCGGACAACGAATGCAACCGGGAGGCGAGATCTTCGCGGAGGGAAAGCTCGGGTGGGTGGACGCATTGCGGGAAACGCTGGAAAAGAAGGGTTAGACAGTGGAGAGAGAAGTGAAATAATAGACACCGTTCAGGGCGAAGTACTGTACTCTGTACTGGTACTCTTATAGTATCCGCATTGGGAAGTCGTAGATAGCGCTGAGTCAGCGGAAGTGTTATCGCCGCATTACCTCTGTCTCTCTGCATCGCCCGAACAGAAGGAGATGGACAACCACCACAATGCACCCCACGACTGGCAGTATAACACTGGTAATGAATTCACGCCAGATGAACCCCTTCCGCCATACTCGCTGCTACCGGAGCCCGGTTTGATCCAGAACCAGATCGACGATGACCCGTCGGCTCGAATGCCCAAGCCATGTGTCGTCCCTCGTGAGTCCAATAGCAGTGATACCCAAGGCATGGAAGCTAACGAGAAGGAAGAAACTGCGCAGACATATCATGGAAGCATATATCGTCCCTTTGCCCGCGCGTACTCGCCCGATCTCCTCTCCCACGGCATCACTCGCTCCGATTTCATCGCTTTCGTCGACGGGCTGAACGAAGTCTGGCTAGCCGATCCATACCTGCAAGCTATAAGCGTCTCTGGGAATGTGTTGAATTTCATGCCGCTGCTGGAAACACAAATCGTCGGGCTGGGCGTCACGGTCGCGGCGGAATACGGGTCCCTTAAGCTATCGCAAATGCGCACCGAAGCGTACCTGCGACTAGCCAATACGGAACTGTTCAAGCCCAAGGAACTCCGTGTGCAGATCCTGAAAACGTGGGAAATGATGCATACGGCTGGAATTCCGCGGACTGTGCTGCAGCTTCGGCCTGTCGGGGAGGATGAGCGGTTTGAGGACCTGGACGACACAGACACAGACAAGGGAAAAGGGAGGGAATACGATCCGCAGCTACGACGGATGGAAACGTTAAAAGACTACGTGATGCCATTGACATTCGACCCCGGGAGACCGTCCTCCGACAACTGGTTGAAGCAAGCGTCGGAGAAACAGGAACGATTCTTCTCGGAGAGGCAGAACAGTATAATCCGGGGCAAACGGGAAAAGGCCGCCAAACAAGTCAGTGAAGCCGAATCGGCTGAAAGGGAACTCAACCGGCAAGCCGACGAGTTGGAATCGACCAAGGCAAAAGCTACTGCCCGGGCGGCCGAACGGTTGTCGGGTCCTCTGGGCGAGTCAAACCAAGGACAACTGTGGATCCAAGAAGATTTGGAAAAGGAATTGAAGAAGTTAGACAAGCAATTGCAGCGAGTTAGCCGAGAGAGGGAGAAAAAGGTCGCACGTAAAGTCCAACAAAGTGAAAGGCGTCTGCACCGCGTGGAAAAGCGCGAGCATCGGATTGCACAGAAAGTGATGTGGATAGTGGTTTCGGCGGATGATGGGACTGGCTTTGAGAACCATCTCATGGAGCACACCACTTATATGGAATGAGCAACAATCTACTCCGTACGCAGTACTTCTTACCCTGTACAAATCCACCATATCCGGACTCCCCGGGTATCCATCGCTGGCCGACAGCTGTGCTCGGAACTATTGTAAGCCGGTCTCGCAGCTGCTCAACATTCAGTCTTCACGGATTCTCAATCAGGAAATGCTCTGAACGTCAGCACCGACTCTCAGCCAGCAGTTCTTAACCACTCGTCTATGTGGAGTACTGGTTTGACGTGGACTTCCAGAGCACATCGCACGAGTACTCTGTAGTTGACCGTGATACTCGCGGTTGTGCCGTGTCCAGATCAGATTTTACCAGGGAACTGACTCGATGTGCAGCAGATAGATATGCTGTGTCATAATCTACCTGCGAACAGTTATGCAATGTTCAAGATCTGTGTCTCAGAGTGGCAACCATGCCATTCCGATATCGTCTTTCTGCATCATTAGGCCACTCCACCACGTATACATACTACTCATGCAATACGGAACACCATCCGGAATAGTGCAACATGGTGCTCTACACTTACATATAGACAGAACCGAGAGCCGCGGTGCACCGGAGTGTCTCCATTGCCCCATCCCATCGTCCGTCGTCCGGGCCGACTTTGAAAAAGAAGCTTTTTCAAGCTTTCTAAGCCGAGCCCGTGCTTTCTTTTCACAAATTGCGGTGAACTCTTCCGGTCCACTCAGATCCTGGACGAGAGAGATGAGCCCCTCCGGTGGGCGCAAGATAGTGCGAACATGTTCACGGAAAAATGCCGCGCAGTGGATATCATGAACCACTGGCATGCAACAGATAAGGAAAATATTTTTCCCCGGCAAAGTCCTCGTACTCTGTGGGAAAGTTCAAGAACGGCACTTGGGCTAGGCCAATGATCGTCCGTCATTTGACTCACTTGTCAGGCCGGGCCGATAGCCGCTGTGGCCGGTGTCGAGATCAAAAGGCACTAAGTCAGCCTCAGGGCCAGACTAGGAACGCCGATCTGTGATTATCCATGCAGAATGCGAAAAAGACCATGTGTGTTCGGCTTGCGAAGTCAGGCTGGAGCGCTGTTCATTGGACAGAGATAAATGCTGACCTTGCAGGTTACATTGGCGCAGCTCTCGGCAGAGATATAAGGGTGTCCGTACCCGGATTGTTTTCTTCATCCTCTTCACGATTCACGAACCTACGTTTCAGTCGAGCCGGTCTCGATCATTCAAGTTTTTTTTTTCCGTTGTTAGCGTTGAACGAACCGAATAATAGACGACAAATTGAATACACACAAAATGCTCGACGCCCTCTCACCCGACGAGGTCGTGGCCTCGGTCAGTCGTACCGGTGCTCTGAAAGGTCACAGTCGGTTGGATAAGGTGTTCTTCAGCTCTGTCTTTGCGGGAAGTTTGCTGGCCTTTGCCTGTGGAACGTTGCTGAGCACCAACGCCGCCGCATGGTACCAAGATAATGCTGGAGGATTGATTCGTACCCTCAGCTCGCTGGTTTTCCCGTATGGATTGGCGATGATTATCCTCTGTGGTGCCGACCTGTGCACGAGTTCGTTCCTGTTCACCACCGTTGCCGCTCTGAACCGCAAGTTGTCCTGGTGGCGGATGCTGGTGCACTGGTTTGTGACATTCTGGGGAAACTTGGCTGGTTCTCTGTTTGTCATGGCGCTTATATTTGGCTGTACGTTTACCCCCCCCTCCTCCCCAGGAAATACAATGGTTGATTCCAAGCTAACATGAGCAGACGGAGAGGTTTTCTCGGCCGATCCCTACAAGTCCGAAGTCATCTCGTACGCCAACAAGAAACAAGTTACCCCCGAATTCCACATGATCTTCCTGCGCGGTATCGGCTGCAACTGGCTCGTCAGTATGGGCTGCTACTTTGCTCTGCAGGGCCGTGATCTCTCCTCGAAGCTGATGGGCATCTGGTGGCCTATCTTCGGTTTCGTCTCGCTCGGATTCGATCACGTTGTCGCCAACATGACTCTTATTCCGATGGCCATATTCCTCGGTGCACCGGAGATTAGCGTCGGGCTGTACATCTGGAAGGGTATCATCCCGACCTTGATTGGAAACATTGTCGGGGGTGCTCTGTTCTGCAGCGTCTACTTCTGGTACATGCACCTTATGGAGGTTGAGACCCTTCCGTTCGTTAAGCAGAAGCAGGACGAGAGCCAGTCTGAGAACGGCCAAGGAGGTCCGCACAAGGACGACATCGAGGCCAGGGCTGGTATGATCTCTGCTACCGCTTAAGCAACCTGCTTGATTGATCTGACTCATGAATACGGAGTATATAATGGGGCTTAATCCTACCGTAATGTAATGTAATGCTGAATGATAGTTGTGAACATATGAGCTTGACACTTTCATAATACTATAAAATCAAGCTCTGACTGGTATTACCACTGCGCTGCTTCTGGATTCTTCAGCCATGCGCTGGCAGCGCTTCGATCGATGGTTTGGGGCCCATCTTTTGACCCTGGATTGTCGGCTTGATCGGATTTGGATCCCACTAGGTCTAATTTTCGCATTTATAGGTGTGCTGAAGAATACGTTTAGTAGAACGGTCGAGTTGTTTCTGGCAGACCACCCAGCTATCTTCCCTAGTAAAACGATCCGCTGTGTGCAGACTGTTAGAATACCGTCGTGCCTGTTAGGAATTTACCAAAAGAATTCAAGTCCAAAGAAAAGAAGAATATAACAAGATCCGTGACTAAACGCTGCAAGCAATGTAGCAAATCAACTTGGTATATAGGTATTATTATGTACATCAATGCTCTAGGGAAGAGCAGAGAAGCAACCGCCCTGAGCCTCAGTCTCTTTCCACCCAATGCACTTATAGCAATTCATCAACCCATACGGGTCATACTTGTGCTTGATGGCCAGAAGCTTCTGGTAGTTCTCCTTACCCCACCAGGCCTCCTGCCAGTCCTCAGTGAAGGGATTGGCCTCGTTGGTGTACGCACCGCTGCCGGGGGTGATCTCCTCCAGCATCGCGGTCATTTTGTTCGTGTGGGCGATCTTGCTCTGGCGTTCGGAGAGGGTGCTGTTCCAGGCAAAAGCGGTACCGACACCGAAGGACCAGATGGACTTGCGCCAGGCAGGAGTGGCAGAGGTGTCCTTGGGGTTTGTTTCGTTGTACAGCACGGGAGGCACCACGGGGATGTACGGATCGCCGCCCGAGGAGACGAGGTAATCGAAGAAGTCCATCAGATCGCGACGGCCGTTGGCGGAGGTGAACATCGACTGTGGAATGAGACGGGTGGCTGTGAAGTGGACGTTGCCAACAGCGACGGCGTTGGCCACGACGAAGGCGTCATAGAAAGCCTGCCAGGAGGAATAGCGCTTGATCAGGACGGTGCCGTTTTGCGAGCGGGCGTAGTTAGCGACCTGGGCGAGCGACTGGTTGGCCTGCTGGACGGAGACGAGAGGCGAGACGTTGATGAGCGAGTTGCCCTTGATGTGACCGCCCCATCCCTCGTGTGCCCAACGCACGGAGTTGTTCACGACAATATCCATGAAGGGCAAGACATTGTCGTTGGTCTTGGGGAATTTGATCGATGCCGCGGTGAGAGGCATATTCGGCTCGACGCGGTGGGTGCTCTCGAAGACGACGCCAAAGGTACCACCACCGCCGCCGCGGAGGGCCCAGAAAAGGTCGGGATTCTGGCAGGCGTTGGCGATGCGCAAGTTGCCATCGGGGGTAACGAGCTTGAACTCGACAACGCGGTCGATACCGAGACCATACACGGGGGAGAGGACGGAGTGACCACCGGCCTGAAGCCAGCCACCCGAGACGCCAACAGAGGAAGAGTAACCACCGATGAAGGTCATGCCATGGCGGTCGGAGAAGCGATAGACTTCATCGAAGATAGTACCGGCGCCGGTGGTGACGGTGTTGTTGATAGAGGACGAGGCGTTGGCGGGACAGCCAGTAGGGACAAAGGTAGCATTGTACTGCAGCTTCTTCAGGTTGCGCGTCCACAAGGCGAGAGAACCCTTTCCGCTGCTACGGCCGAGGTAGTCGTGGCCGGTGTTCTTGATCACGAGTGGGACGCCGGTGGCGTTGCTGAAACGGAGGGCTTGAACAACATCTTGTGCATCATGCACGTCAATATAGTAGTCGGGCACGTTGCCCTGGGCACAGGTGTGATTCCGGATCGGGGAAAGATTGGAGGGATCGTTGTTATCGAGCAGGCACTGGTCCCGCGGGTTGGATGCGCACATTTCATCCTGATTGTTCATGTATCCATTCGGAACAGCTCCCCGCAGCTCCGGCGAGGTGTAGTTGTCCTGGACAATCGCACATTCCTCGGCATCGCTCGCGAACGGACGGCCATTGTAGCTGGAGAAACAAGGCAGCGACAATGGCTTGTTCTCATGCAGATGACCGTGAACAGTGGCATTCAAGGCCGACCACGAAGAGATATTGGCGGCGCTGGCAACGGATGATGACGCCAGCGCGAGAAAGAATGCTGGTCTCATGATGGCGAATATTGTCAATCCGGCGCCAAAATTGAGCCTGCAGTTGAGTTTTCGAGAGACGCCACAAAAGTGAGGGAATGGAACCAAGAAATAATCACTCAGGCAAAACGCTATTTCCTGTCTCTGCTCCGAGTCCGACCAGCTTTTCGTAGAACCAGCCGAAGAAACCGAGTGGATACGACCGAAGTTCAGCCAGCGTGGAGAGATGCCTTGTATACGCCGTATTTCTTATGCCCGAGATCTAATTGAGCAGCTGCATCTGTATACACGCTCCATACCCCGGTGCACATAATAACACGGCTCTATTATAATAGATCTATATACCGAGAGGGTTCATGCTATGACCGTGTCGAGGCAAATTCTCGGCGGCGTGGATCCAAGACAAGCCCGAATATTGGCTCCGAGAACCGATATTAAGTTAATTAGAACCATGGCTAAAAGACCGAGGCAACGGACAATTACCCACGAACAAACTTTGTTGCGCTGCGGTTCCTCAATGGCAACCGTTTTTACTCTCGCTTTCCCTCCCTCAGGGACAGTAAAATTCACACAGAAGAGGAGGGAAAGGAAAAAAGCGAAATGAAATGAATGCATGAACATCACCATCACCATCACCATCACCATCACCAACTGACTCCGTTCGTTCGATTGGTCAGCCATCGACCATGTATAAAGAAAACACCTATTGGAAAAATGTCCTGACTATCGTGCCCATTGTGGGATCCTGTGTGGCTACCATCATCTATTTCTTGCGACTGTTTGCTCGGCGTGTGGGAGGGACAACGAAATGGCAGCTGGAGGATGTGCTTATGGGAATTGGGGTGCTGATCTCTTATGGCGCTACGGCCTTTGTCGTTTACAGTCAGTTCAATTCTCCGGACAACCCTATTATATTGATCCCAATCGACTAACGGAAACAGCCGCTTTCAATGGCGTCGGCTTGCCGACTAGCACCCTCCCTCCCGATGAACGTCGACGCGTCCAATTCGGTTCCTGGATGATCCAGAAGTTCTGGGCGCCATCAATGGCGTTTATCAAGATCTCGATTATTGTCTTTCTCCGCCGTCTGCTCGGAACCTTGACCTTGTACCGCGCCTTTACGATGGGCCTGATTGTATTTGTCACCTGCTGGGCAATAGCGGCTCTGCTGGTCAATATCTTTCAATGCTGGCCGGTCCAGTATTACTACGACAAGGATTTGAACGGACACTGCATGGGACATCAGCGGGAATTCTTCCAGTGCATGGGATCGTTGGCATTGATCGAGGATGTGTTTATCCTGTGCCTGCCCATTCCGGTGGTTTGGCGGTTGAAGATCACCATGAGTCAGAAATTCGCCGTGACTTTCGTCTTTTCCTTGGGCGGACTGGTCTGCATCTTCAGTCTGCTTCGCCTCATTGAGTTCCGCAGGTTCGTCGTCACCGACCTGGCCTCGTCCAGTGCCCTCGAATCCATTTGGACCGTGCTCGAGATCAACGTCGCCATCATCACCGGTTCGTTGCCGCTGTTGAGACCATTGCTCCAGGGTATTTTGGGCCATATGCGCTCCGTCAGTAATAGCAAACGTTCACATCCCTCCAGCGGCAGATATTACCGACCATCCATGCCGACGCCGCCAGACGACCTGCACAAATACTTCGACCCCCGACCACTGGATCATACCACCACGGTGAAATCAACCACAAAGGAGACGACAATGCCACCTGACCAGTTTTACAAATACGAAAGAGATTTGGAAGGCCACCAGAGCTCCGATATCGAGCTGCATGGGATTGCAGTCACGACGGGGGTAGACCAAAACGTTGAGGAAAAGTCTGATATTGGCAATGCAGAGCCGGTTTCCAATCGGAACTGGCCGTTATAATTATTAATTCAAAAGGCATAGTTAACTACAGCATATTAGTTGCATGATGTATATAAACTTTATGATCATGAGTTACGCTTCATTCATTAGGTACATTATCGTTATATAACACACTGCCCATGAAATGTAGACACAAATTAAACCGCGAGAACACCCCGGTAGCGCATCTTGCCTGCTTCCAAGGTATCCAGACAGTCCTGAATACCTTCGACCGTCATCGGGTATCGCACACTGATTGGCTTGATGCCGTGGAAGGCTGCAAACTCGAGCATATCCATGTGCACCTTTCGTGCGGCGACGATGGAGCCCTGCACCCGCAGACCATTGGACACAAGGCCCATGTAGGGGAACTTGAAGTCCTCCATAGCGACCGACAGCGGTGAGATGCTCGCCCCGGGAGCCAAGACGGGGATGTAAAGGTTCCAGTTGGGCTGGCTGCTCGTCGTCACGATCAGGTGGTCGACGGGCTTTTCGATCTTCAACTCCTTGGCGCCCTTGGTGGAATAGAATTCAGCAGCGCCCAGCTTCTTCGCTTCTTCACGCTTGTTGTCCGTGCCGGAGAAGACGACGACCTGGCAGCCCATCTTGGCCGCGAACTGGATGGCCAGATGGCCAAGGCCTCCAACGCCGACAATTCCCACGCGTGCGGTGGATTTGACCTCTGCCACATGGAGGGCATTGAACACGGTCGATCCGCCGCACATCAAGGGGCCCGAGTCCTCGTTACTGATACCGTCTGGAACACGGAAGAGGAAGGCCTCGCGCCAGACGGCGTGGGTGCCGAACGAACCCTGGTCCAAATTGGCGCTGGCGTACATCTGGCGTTCGGAACACAAGGTTTCCCAGCCGGTCAGGCATTGACGACATTGTTCGCAGCTGTCGTGTTCGTAGCCCCAGCCGACACGATCTCCCTTTTTGAGGTATTTGACGTTGGGTCCGACGGCAGCAACGGACCCGGCTCCTTCATGGCCTAGAGCCATGTCGGCCTTGCGGTAGTGGACATCGGTGAAGCAGACGCCGGAATGACTGATTTCGACGAGAACTTGGTCTCCGGTGAGGTCATCGCGGTGGGCGGTGGTTTCGCGGATGGATCCGTCGGAGGATCCCTTGAAGACGGTAAAATCGTAGCCCATGGTGGATATCGGTACTTAGGTATATCAATTGGTCTTGATCTGGGAATTCTAAGGACCTTGAGGATGGGGACAGAGTATTTATAGAGCGACGAGAAACCATCTCTCCCCCTCCCCTCCCCCCCCCCCCGAAAATCATGCACATTCCTACACTACTGTCCTTCCGAAAGCAGCAAATGATATCATTGCAATCGGTTAGCTGAATTACAAATAATGACCGAGGAAGTGGCCATGACTTCACCCCCAACCAAATCCAAAACCAGCTGAACAGGGGCAAAAAGCAAAGTCAATTACACTCGAGCCACTAATGCATCTCCGAGAGCCATGATACTCGCTTCGAATTCCTCATAAGATCTTGCAGCCCAGTTAGCGTTTCGCGGCACGGCATTGCGCCCTGAAAATGCAAGATACAGCACATCGGGTTCGTCGTGCCCATTGTTGCCGTTCATGCTATCTCCGAAGCATGCCGTCGCTAGCGCCAGACTCCCTTCGCCCACCAGAGCCATGCCGTCGTTTCCGTTGATGTCGCCCCAGATGCCGTAGATCAGCTGGCCGCCGCAGACAACAGCCACCACGCTAAGCGGTTCGATGCCGTGATCGCGGGGATCGAAAGTCACAGCCCCAATGTTTCCCAACACAACATAAGGGTGGATCGAAGCGTTCAGATCGGTGATGTTGGAGAGCCGCTGAACCTGGCGCCTGAAGGCCGTCGCGGGCTGAGTGTCGCTCGATCCCAGGCAGCGCGGATCGGCATTCTGCTGATCCCCGTCGCAGTCGATGTCCGTATTAGCCAGATCCGTGCCTGGACCTTTGATGTAGAGTCCGCGGCCGGTGAAGTTCCTGTCACAGTAACTCCATTCGTCGGTGCTATCGTCCTGGTCGAACAAGCCATCTTGCAAAAGATCGTCACCCGTGCAGGGTCCCGCATTCTTGACCGTATCGTAGAATCGCTGCAAGTTGGAGGGGATATCTCTGGCCATGCAGGTGGCCAGAGTCGCCAGGATGATGATGGGCAGTTTCATGTTGCAATTGCTCGTTTAGGCGTGCGACAGCGTGCAGGGAAAGTACCCATATAATGGTATACTGCGCATTATATACACACCACGGCATCGCGTCAATCTGTGCGGGAAATGATGCCGACATAGCTGGACTGTTTGTGAGGTCATGTTTCTTCAAGCGTGAGTTCAGCCATTGTATAGATCACCATGACCGAGTATGGCACGCATGGCCGGCCATACAACAGCAAAATGTGCACTCTGTAGCATTCTATGCCAACACCTCCCCCCCCCTCCCCCCGGGCGAATTCGGGACGCAAAAGAATAGGAGAATCAAAAAGACTTCTGCCTTCTGTATAAATTAAAGATTGTCGTGCCAAGAATTAGTCATTCTGGATTAAATCACCACGGTCCTTTGAAGCGTTGCTCCAAACCATCGACATTGACACCACAACGAACGCTTCAGACAAGTCTATACACAATGAACTGTCCCTCGCGCACCGACGATGACCTTGTCCATCCCGGTTGGAACCAGAACCCGCCCTATCTCGCCTTCGATCTCACCACCCGCCAAGACCTGAACGGCATCTCCAACGCTCGGGAGTTGCAGGACCGCGCGGGGCTGGTCGGAGTATCCTTTGCAGGTTGGGATGAAGGAGGAATAACGGCTGCTAGAGATTCAGGACGAGAGAAGAAAAGACCTGATCCTCAGGGAGCGTCTCTGACTTTGTCAGGTAAAAGTCATCGTTGCGGCGGAATGCGACGACAATGCTAACGGCCACAGGACGCTCCATTTCCCCGATCAGTAGCCATGCTGCTATATCAGGGAACAAACTATCAAATAATACGCATCGAACATGGCAGACAGCCAAAGAATGGGCATTGTGGCTGCTGTCTGTTGCGGTCGCATCGACTGTAATCTCCCATATCCGATACCCAACAAGCGGTGCCGGAATCGTCAACTTGGAACCACCTCCACGACATCTCCCCGAACGGTCCACCTGTGAGGAAGGCGGCGCTAATGGCGACGAGTACAATCTTCCCCTGCACGTCGCGGGTCTATTCATCATCTTGTCCGTGTCGACGTTGGCCTGCGCCTTTCCCATTCTTGCCGTCTGGTTTCCCCGTCTGCGCATTCCGCCTTCGTTTCTCTTCTTCGTCACCCATTTCGGAACCGGGGTGTTGATTGCAACGGCGTTTGTCCACTTGCTTCCGACCGCATTTACCTCGTTGGGGGACCAATGTCTGTCGAAGTTCTGGACCACGGACTACCCCGCGATGCCCGGGGCCATTGCGTTGGGTGGCATCTTTCTCGTCACAGTGATTGAAATGGTGTTCAGTCCCGCGCGGCATTGTTGTCGACCACCAACCGAGCCGGTTCGCCAAAGTAGCCCTCAGGTGCCTCGAATCGACATCACGGAGCCGCCCAATTCAGCCGCCAATCCACGGGCTCCGGCGGCGATGCTGGATGGCAGACACCTGAGCGACCTGGGACCGCTCGTCGGACGCTCTTCCAGCATGAGTCGATCGATCAAGGGGATGGGAGAGGACCATGAAGATATCTCGCGGGTTCCATCGGCCCCCGAGCAGTCTCCACAGGGCTGGGAGGAACGAAAGACAGAAGCTGTTGAACAGGATGTCGAACGCAGCGACGATGATACCTTGAGTCTGTCGCCAGAATTGCAAGACAGGAAATCAGTGATGCAGGTCTTTTTGCTCGAGATGGGAATCCTTTTTCACAGTGTGTTTATCGGCATGTCCCTCAGCGTGTCTGTTGGGAACTCATTTGTCATTCTTTTGATTGCCATTGTGTTTCACCGTATGTCCATTTCTTTTTTGTATGAGAGAGCTGGCTTGCTAATGCGCGCATAGAGAGCTTCGAAGGACTGGCACTGGGCGCCCGGATTGCGTCGCTGAACTGGCCACGAAAGGCCTACCAGCCGTGGGTCATGTCTCTCGCATATGGATGCACGTATGTTCACCGGTATCTTTGCAATTGACACATTGCTAATTTATACAGCACACCCCTTGGGCAAGCGATCGGCCTCGCCACGCACACTCTGTACAGCCCCAATTCGGAAGTCGGATTGCTCCTGGTGGGCACTATGAATGCCATCTCGGCTGGTTTGCTGATCTTCGCATCGCTGGTCGAATTGATGTCGGAGGATTTTCTCAGCGATGAGAGCTGGAAGGTGCTCCGGGGAAAGAAGAGGGTGATTGCATGCATTCTGGTCTTTCTGGGTGCATTCTGCATGAGTTTGGTCGGAGCTTGGGCGTAAAGCCTTGCCGCTGAACATCGACGACTCGCATCAGTCGTTTGCTTCTTTGCTGACTGGGGTGATTCAGGTACCGGTTGAGCCTGAGTGATACAGTATCGGACGTAGACTTGAAGACAGGATAGATCGTGAATAGATCGTGAAGGAAGAAGTTGCTGTTGGGGGGGGGATCGGGGAGTTTATTCTGTATATTTATCTGCATTTGTACATACTCTAGAATACCCTGGGGCATGGACAAGCGAGAATATACTTACTAGTTATAGCTTGGTGAGAGTATTTCGAACCTTCAGTAGAGGTATTACTCCTAATTGTATCTCGACTTTCAACCCCCAGTTAGCAGGACCGCATGCATTCGCTGCTGTTAGATAAAAGCTGGCATCTATCTTCCATTCTATCGACAGAGCAGCCAGGGAGATCGATTTTTCATGAAAATATGTGTAGGAAATGCTGGAAGACTACGATTCGAAGCCTGACTTGACGGTCGCATATCCCTGTACGGCCCCTGAGTATAAGTACTTGCATTTCGGGCTCATTGATATATCCGAGTGGTCCACGAGGGCGCGAATCCACATGCGACTGGCCAACACATACGCCTCTGGGGAGGATGTTGTCCGTAGGTTTGTTTGAATACGAACGATGACTGTTATCAGGGTTTTGTATTACCATGTCGAGTATAGACGTCCGACGGTAAAGCAATACTGGCACACCTCCACGCCGGATGTACCAAGTGCGTTAGATCTTGGAGCATCCTACGAGTGTTTAAGGCACTTCAAAAAACGGCGCTGATCCCAATCTCGGGCAGTGCATCGGCCATCGGGAGATGGGCGTTTTCACTTGGGCAAATCATTCTGATCGTCGGCCACGATCACGAACGGCTCTATAGTTGAAGATCTACTATGTACAGATATCAAGATCAAGAAAACAAATGCAAGAACGCTGAAAAACAGGAAACAAAAAGATAATCTCATAGTACTAGCCATATCATCATACCGAGCCATCCCGACGCGAACACAGCTGTCAGGATGCCTGCACCAGCCCGGTCGCCGGTCGTAACGACCGGCGAAGTTTGACCCTGCGCGTTCTTATCATTTGCCCCACTAGCCGGGTTGCTGGTGCTATTCCCGCCGGTGGTCGAGGTGACCGGGGTTGAATTCTTGGTGGTGATGAGGTTCGACGAGAACACGCTCAGCGCGCTCATCTGCTCCTCAAGACCGCTCCACCCGTCCCATGCCCTGGTATACCATCGGACCCCGCAGGTGTTGTTATTGTTTCCAGTGCAAGCTTCAGCGGCAGCCTCGGCAGAGCTTTGGAGCTTGGGGAGGATTTGCGACGACGTCGACGGGGCAAGGACGGAGGTGAAGGCGAGCCAGGCGGACGTGAGACCTTTGAAGAGAATTTCGTTGTTGTTGCAGACTTCGTTGGGTTCACAGATTTCTGACATGACATGGTCGTATTTCGCAAGGAAGAAGGTGTCTAAGGTGACATTGACGAGGCCGTTAACCGCGTTTTGCCATTTGGTTTTGGCAGTGCCGTTGGTCTAAATGGTCAGTTTTCTGGCACGAATGAAGCAACTGAACGGGGTGACCTACATAGGCGTACATGTATGCTGCACCGCTTAGCATTGTACCGTAGTTGTATGACCATTGGTTATTTCCTTGAGAAGTACAATCGTCTTCGATGTTGGTCGAGTCGGCCACATTCCAGGTGCTATTGTTTATCAACGGGGTCGAGGCAGCCCAGTCAAAGATCTTTTCGGCCCAGTCGGCATAGGTGTCGTTGTTCGTATAGCGTGCGAGACGGGCGGACAGCTGAAACAACCCTCCATTGGAGATGGTATTCTTCATGTCGTAGCCGGCTTCGTAGGCATAGATCTGCCAACGCAATCCTCCATCGCAGGTACTGCTATCCCACCGGTCAGCCTGGGTGTTGAAGACGCCCTGCGCCAGGGACAACCAGGAATAACCATCGTCGACTTCGGGATACTGCAATTCGGCGGCGGTCATGGCGGCCAGACCCCAGAATACTTGGTCATCGTTTCCCTGGGACTTATTAGACCATGATTGACGCAGTTAGTGCTGTTTGGCCACCTACCAGATACGTACTCCAGTTGGTTGGCATGTAGTCACCGTTGCCGGACTGCCATTGCATACCGACAGACACTTCGTCGTTGTAGGTGGTATCGCCGGTGAAGTACCAGTATTGAATCAGCGTCATGAACATGGCACCGCCTTCCCACCAGGTTTCGGGCAGTTTTCCAGGAATCTGGCCCGTTTCGTTGCCATGATAATGGGTCATCATGCCATATGCAGCCGTGCTGGCCGCATCTTTGATCGATTCTGAACGACGGAGACCAAGGATTAGCCACGGCGGAACGAAGATCTCACCCAGAGATCTGCAACGATAACACGGAACACACTCACGCTCATCATCAATGTTGAGATCAATCGCCCGTACGTCTGGTACACACAGCGACAACAGCAGCAATAGACAAAGTAGAGCCCTCGAGCAAGGCCAATTTTGGCATGTTCTTAGCATGACGGCGGATAAAAGGCTTAGCTTAAGAAGAAATGCAACGGCGAGCACAACGGGGAAAGGAAGTAGATAAAGCCGCCGGCACATCAGGGGGCGCCGGCCACCCGGCGAATGGCATCGCGAGGCAGCCAATTTCTTCCATGGCTAGGCTCAGAGCACGATGGAGACCATGGCGTATTATTAGTCTAAAGCGAATAGTCTTTTCCACGACCTCCGGGCATTCGTACTAGTTTGATTCATCTCGTTGCAACGGACACTGGCCGCTATACCGGATCCGGCTTCGAGAACCGGGAGAAAGGCACCGGAAATGAGAAAAAGCGAGACTGGCTAGTCATTGGCGAGAGACTTTGATAGTATGGCATAACACCAAGCCATATGAAGGCCGAAATGAGAGAAAAGACTTGTCATGCTTTGCGTAGGACCGATCCACTTGAGACGATGGCCGATGCTCCATCCCAAATAAAGCTTGGTACCTCCACGGTGGCTGTGCTGCGGAACAGCCGGATTAGAATAAAATGCTTTTTAAGACCACGACAGTACCCTGTACCTCGATTGTTTAGAGTGCTTCTTGACTGTATATTTCTGGAGAAGGCCCTACATGTTGGCCGTGTACATCCATCCACAAGGGAGGTACAGAATAACATGACCGACAAGCCCTACAGCCGGGCCCTGGGAACCACGTCGCCAATGGGCCAATCAGAAGTAATCCACCAATCAGGCACCAGAGTTCTGCAGGGGAATAGTGCTAGTCCGGTGCTGGTTAGCGTTCTCCTCGGGTTTATGAGACGCCAGGACTCCACGGAGAAGCGAAGATGGCTTTCTTTCATCGCATAACAGTGGAATAAATCAGCCGAGCTGGAAAGCTGGAAGGCGGTTCAAATTCAAGCCTGCCGACATTACCCCGAGAAAAGAAAGCGAATACCATCAGTCCTGAACATGGCGGTAAAGCGAGGGGCAGCATAGGGGTGATTACGCATGCCTGCTGGGGACCAACCAATGAGTCGTCGACAGCGATAAATCGGGTTAGGATGCTGTTTCATATGGCGCCGGTGGTTGAGTTACTGCATTTCATGATGCCTCCAATCGCTTCTCTGTTGTGTTTGGAGGAATCTCGGCCCTTTAGTGCCTGTGATACGACGCCGGTTGAAGCAATTGGGCTCCACTCACGTCCATGGCCTGTTGGCAGAATGTATACAGAGATAAACACGGCGAACGGTATTATGTATGAGATCCAAGCAGCTGGACGCAGATCGTCTCAGGAACCACGATGAACCTCGGAAAACAATTGGATACCGCCACAGCACTAAGCTCGCTCGTTTCGCCCACCTTCCTAGAAAGATGTGACATGTGCGCACTGACCATTGCCGGCTGGCTGTCAGGTTGAAATCGTCGATCACTTGGGATCCGGCGGTACGGTATTGAGCCTGAGGAAACGAGAATCCATACTCTGATACGGCCGCTTGAAGCCAGGATATCATAGTGGAAGACTATGCTCACTGTAGACAACGTTGCACCACACTAAAACGTCATCCCGTCTCCCCGGATAACGTCCATGACGCGAAGAGTGTTCTCGCAAGATGTTCCATGGATACGCTGCCCGGTGCTGTAGTTCCAGATAACCGGGCATGCTACGTCATTTGACGGACGGTCAGATCAAATAGCGGTATCATTTATATATACTGACAAACACGACAGAAACCCGGCTGCCGTCTATCTATTCGTACACCTGGTACGTCTTCTATATCATAACTGTTTTCATGAACCCAATGAGAATGAACATAGACCGTGAAACATCGTAAACAAAGCTAATTAATACAACCCATAACGAAGAAAGTACAAAACGATCAAGTCAAAGTGTAACCACCGTCGACTCTCAGATCGGCACCGGTGACGTACTTGGCAGCATCACTGAGCAAGAAGGTGACAGGACCCATGAGGTCTTCGGGGGCACCCATCTTGCCGGCAGGGATCAGCGAGGTCCACTTCTCTTCCAATTCGGGGTTCTCATCGAGGATCTTGCGTGTTCTGGAGCACAAGTTAGCAACTGAAAACCAACGCATTCAGACAGTGACACTTACAAAGCGGTCATCATGTAACCGGGACTGATACAGTTGACACGGATGTCATATGGAGCCCACTCAACAGCAAAAGACGAGGCAAGATGGCGGACAGCAGCCTTAGCGGCGTTGTAAGGGGCCTGGGGTTGTGGGACGTTGACCACAGCACCGGACATGCTGCCAATCATGACAATGCTGCCGGAGGCCTTGCGCTCGATCAGATGACGGGCAACGCCAGTGGCAAAGAGGTATGATCCATCGACGTTGACAGCCCAGCACTTTTGCATCCGCTCGTGGGGGTAGTGAATGGCATCAAAGTTCTCGGTGAAACCGGCGGAGGTGACGAGGTTGTCAATGCGGCCGTGCTGGGCGATGATGTCTTCCAAGGCCTTGTTAACCGAGTCGGGACTGGAGACATCGGCATAGTGTGCAGTAATCTTGGGTGGTCTTTTCAAGTTAGCATTGGGTTTTCTTCCCGCATAATACAAAACAACAAAAAGACAAACATACAGTTCCAAAGTGGGGTTCTCCTCCTTGAATTGTCTGACCAAGTTGTTGGCCTGGTATTCGGCTTCGTCCTCTATTGGAGTATTGGGTTAGCATTTGCACAACAGGAATCCCAGGTAAACCCAGAAACATACTGTTCAGGTCGACAATGGCCAAATCCGCGCCGGAGGTTAGGATGGCCTGCGACATGACGAGACCCAAACCACGAGCACCGCCTGTGACAATCGTCACCTTCTTCTCGAGCGAGAACTCAGTCAGGGTGCGCTTATAGCGCATGCCCTCGATGGTGGGCGAGTGAGGCATCTGGCTCTCATCGGGATACTCGAAGGTGACGCTCTCATCGGTCCGGGCGTAGGACTCACGGCGACCCCGACTGGCAATCGGGGGGCCATCGGAGTCGACTTGTTGGGGGAAGTTGGCGCGGAGGGAAGACATTTTGGTGGTGATACTTGCTTCGGGAGTGGTGTATAGGATGGATAGGAGTATATCACGGGGACTTGAGAAAGTGTAGGAGGAAAGATGGGACAGAGAGAAAAGGGAGCATAAGTAAGCTGTGGTTCAACAAGCGAATACACCGGGTCTCATCGTCGCGGTGACTCTGGATGGCCCGCAATACATCGCTATGATGTAACGACGACTACAACCTGTCTTTTCTCTTTTTCTTTGGACCAGTGAGAGTGGGATGTGGCTGGCAATGACCGGTTGCTGTTCCTTCGATCGTTGCTACCCTCAATCCGCATTACTTCATGCCATTGAGAAAAGATAAAGAAAGAAACAAATACCGACACAGGTTGCTGATAGGAGCTATGCGTCATACCCTCCAGCTAGTCTCCGAGCTGGAACTGTCTCCAGATCGGTGGCAAGAGATGATGTTATGTATACCCTGACGCTGACACCTCGTCCTTCAGCAACACCTCGAACTGCTTCACCAAGAACCTTCCATACAGCTATCCCGAAGCTCTCGTGCACCGGAGGGACTTGCGGGGGGCGAGCAGGCCGAAAAGTGGAGCTGACCAGCTTTGCGGATGTCGCAGGGTTCACATTAAAGTACGATTTACATATTTATATAGCTGCCAGGTGATAGGTATTTTATATCGATGCTTCCACAGCCCTTGCGTTAACCTGAGACTATCATTCCAGAGATTGGAATCTTAAGCGCAACATTGAGAGGGCCCGGATGTATTATAATATATATATATATATAATACAAATCGGGGGTGCAACACTTTGGACCAACCACTACACAATCACTCCTTAACCTCGACCTTCGCGTACGGGACAAGTTCCACACTTCCAATCAAGCCACTGTCGGTCACTCCTGGCCCGATATACTGGTCCGTCAGGAGCAAAAAGACCGTCTCGTACAAATGCGTTGGGGAGAGCAAAGTTATCGGCAGAAAGATAATCTTATATGTATACCCTGCGAAACCGATGAGTAACTTGCGGACAAGGGATTGGAAGCTACATAAACTTTACCATGCTTTCTCAGGTCATCTGCAGAATAAGGACTAGAGAACGTAACCTCAATAATCGACACCTTGTTGATGGATGAATTGCAGCCGTGCGATATAGTCTAGTACGTCCGCGAAGCCGTGATCCCAGTATGGTTGCTCCCCCGAATACTGTTCGGAGAACAGATAGTTGAAGGCCGTATAGCCGCCGGTGTAGCCTGTCCGTGAAGGATATACTGGTTGACTCTGCCAGCGGTTGCGCGGTCGACAGAAGATAGGAGCGTCGAGAGTGAGGTGCAATATGCTTGACTTAAAATGGCACCCATCTCATTGGAAAATGACCCGCTTGTCTGCAAGACTAGCAGGGCCCATGTATTACCGGCACACATCAATACTTTCCATAAAGGCTAGACTTTCGCATTCAGGAGCGTCAACAAATGGGATATTTGCCGCCATGTCCATGGGAAAGTCATACAGGACCTGGGCCAACAGCTGCAGATTCAAACGTGAGTGCTCCCACTCCGCCAGGGTCTGCAGATACTCGCGGTAGCCGTCGACAAGGGAACTGTGATAGTCATTCACGTATCCTTGACCCTGATCGGGTGTGTCGAGAATACAGTCCAGGGCACTGTCAGCGGGACTTTGCAGTCCGATATTGTTGCTCCGGGAGAGCAACAAAGGCAAGTGTGGTCGGAGAGAATAGTCATGTTTCTGGAAGAATCTGTGTGGTAGAGAGGGTGTCCATGAGATATTGGATTGGATCTCTACGCTATCCTCCCAGAAGTTGATAATCGTCTCTGCACCCGGGAACTGAAGTGATCGACACTATAGGAGCCATTATCGAAGATATTGGTCGACGCCTTACTTGCATACTCGATGTTTTTGGCGTGAGTTCGGACCTGGTAGAAGGCAAACAGTCGATATGTATGATTCCAAGAGGCCAGGTGAAGAGATATCCTTCCGTCTGAGGATACACAGTCGGTCTGGTCCTCCACCGTGTTGTGGTTGAGTGTCAACTGCTGGTATGTCGTGGAGGTCGAGCCCGTGGTGGATGTACTGGACCAGTTCTTGCTCTCCGTCGACAAAACCTCTGCGGAGACTAATGCCACAAGATCCCCAATCTTCCAACCAGGAATATCACAAAGCCAATGTGAAGCAACATCTTTGGCGAGCGCTGAAGCATTAGATTCGACCTGTGTGTGGGAAAGCATCCTTTATAATCGTGGTCCACATTCTATATTTGTGATTAATATTTGGGAGAGCCCCTGAAGGGTTGGGCTTTTTCTGTCCACGTCGTTTCGACTGTTTTCTATCTTGGGGTTTCTAACAGATCGCCATGGGCTGCGTTCCACGATGGTTACCACATAGGGTAATATTGCTATGAATACGCCAACCGTTATCCTCGAGGGATCTACGGAATCCATAGCCGAACAGCAATACTGGCAACCCTTGCATTTTTCACCGGATATTAAGATTGGTCCTGGGGAGATGATCAGGACGAGTACGATAAAATTACTAAATGGAGAAATCAGTTGTGCCGTGTACAGCATGCGTGTCATGCATCGACGTTGAATATTTTAGGGTGATAGTGACTCGTTCGTCAAATGCAACCCCAGAGACCAATTTACCTGAAGCCTCAAGCCTACGATTCAACTCGACATTTCGCCTCACTTCGATTTCGTACTTCCGCTAAGGACGGCTCCCGTCCCCGACATGAAATCCTTTTTCTCGTTTGTCCCATGGCTGCTCATATGCGCTTCCAGCAGCCATGGAAGATACTTGCCTAATTGTGTCGATGAATCTACTTTTTTGACCCAAAATGAGGTCTGTGACGCCCAAGCATTGCCGATGAGCCGCGCGGCAACACTGGTATCTGCCATGAATGTCACTGAAAAGCTGGAAAACCTAATTGAAGTGAGTAAGGGCTCCTCGCGGCTGGGCCTCCCGGCTTATAATTGGTGGAATGAGGACCTGCATGGAGTCAGCTTCTCTATATCCACTGAGAACCCAGTGGGGGAGTACTCGTCTGCCACGTCGTTCGCCACGCCCCTACTCCCTGCTGCTGCCTTTGACGATGAGATGGTATACCAAGTCGCGGATGCCATTGGCACAGAGGCGCGTGCCTTTGGAAACGGCAAGCCGCTCTGGTCTCGACTACTGAACCCCGAACGTCAATCCGTATCGCGATCCACGCTGGGGCCGCGGCTCCGTGTCGAAGATTCTCGCGACATGCAAACACTACGCCGGATATGATCTTGAATCGTGGAATGGATATAGCCGCTATGGATTCCAGGCCAACATCACTCTACATGAGCTCGTCGAATACTACCCCCACCCCCCCGTTTCAGCAATGTGTCCGCGATTCGCAAGTCTCCGCCATTATGTGCTCGGATAAGCTGGTCAACGACACGCCGACCTGTACCAACTCCTACCTAATCGAGCGAATTCTCCGGCAGCATTGGAACTGGACAGCCACGCATCACCATGTGGTCAGCGACTGCGATGTCGTGAACGAGACTGTCGCGCGTACACGCTACAAGCTGACCCTCGCAGAGTTCAGCGCATTGATGTTCAATAGAGGAACCGATCTCATTTGTGCCGGAGACAGTCAGGCCGACGTGTCTGCTATGTATGACCGTTCTCTGTTATCAAAGCAAAGAATGGAAGTGGCATTGCGTCGACGGTACGAAGCCCTGGTATGCGCCGGTTACTTTGGTCCAAATGCTACCGATCCATATGCGTCTTTGGGTTGGTCAGCCGTGAACACAGTTGCCAGCCAGGCCCTGGCGCGTCGGTCAGCCGCGGAGAGCATGGTATTGATCAAGAACGACGGTACACTACCACTTTCGATGCCAAACGACACTAGAACAGCTCTTATCGGCCCCTACGCCAACGCTACCTAGCAACTGCTTGGCAGCTACCTCGGTGTGCCCCCGTACTACCACAGTCCACTTCATTACGCTAAGCAGCTCGGGCTGAAGACCTTCTACGCATCGGGTCCATCGATATCGAACGCCACTACGGGAAATTGAACTGTGCAAATTGAAGCAGCCAGCCAAGCTGATGCGATGTTGTTTTTCGGTGGAAGCGATGTCTCGGCCTCGAGGGAGTTACATAACCGCACGTCGATTGCCTGGCCCTCTGCACAGTGGCGTTGATCGAACGACTCTGTGCTCTGGGAAAACCCTGCGTGGTGATTCAAGTGGGCGATTTGCTTGACGACACTCCTCTTCTCCAGAGCTCGAATTTTTCTGCAATCCTATGGGCGGCATACCCTGGCCAGGATGGTGGACCTGCGATCTTTGATGTCTTGACTGGCCTCGTCCCGCCAGCTGGCCGACTCCCGGTCACTAAGTACCCTGCCCGTTATGTGGACCAAATTCCTATGACCTATATGACTTTGCGGCCTCGCGGGAACCAACCGGGGAGGACGTACTGGTTCGACCAGAACGCAGTGTTGCCCTTCGGATATGGCTTGCACTATAGCAACTTCTCGACGGCATTCTCGCGAAAAAAACATCGCACAATAACTCGCTCTCACAGTCGCCAACCCTCGATATATACCGGATCACGGACTTGCTAGCCGACTGCAACACTTTTTATCTCGATCTGTGCCCGTTGCCACCGATCACAGTGGAGGTGACGAACACAGACCGGAGAACGTCGGATTTCGTCAATTCTTGGCTTTGTGGCCACAACCGTAGTGAACCTCATTAGACAAGCGGTGTACAGTGACAATTTGCGGCCATTCGTATCTCTGGAAAAAGCCTGTGGTGTCCACAGCAGCAGTATCGCAACCGCTCTAGAAGTTAGAATGGATTACTGGCTCTCCAAGCCCCGATCTTCACGTTCTAGATCATTATGATCAGCTTTATAGACTCAGCATTGAGTACAAAGAGAATTGTCTGTGGTTCACATAGAGTAAAGAGGATACCGTAAAGCCTAGCAGGGAAGCTTAACGTCAATCCCATTCACCCGTGGAAGTAAGCTTTGACTTTCGAGTCGTTTCGACTGGCAGCGGGATTTCGACATTTTCCACATAAGGGCCCATAATTTATCTTAGGGAAGCTCGGACTCATTTACTATGGGCTGACTACTGAAACAATAATGACCATCCTCTATATAGTGCAAGTTGCATTGGCATAGCGCACGGCAATGCTCTGAGCCACCATATGTACGCAGCATTTCAAACAGAGCTACGTGCAGAGACCGTGGCGATATAACGGCCAGCAACCTTAAACCCACTTGGCATATGTCTCCATCCTCCCGGAATGGAGTATTCCCGATATACTTTGGACTCATTGATTACTACACACTCGATGGGTCTGCTTTTACAATGGACGACAAACCAGATACAGAAGAACCCATGTACTAGGTTTCGGGAGCTATGAAGAGTAAGTTCTCCGAAGAGATCGTTCCACCACCCGGCTGGAAAAACGTCGGGGACTGCCTTCGAGGTCCTGCCAACCGATCTGTTTTAGTAGTACTCCGAAATAGTCTATTCCATTGTGGGAGAGATTTTCGCGCCAATCAAAGGATTCCCAACTCGATCGGTAATCTGCTGAGTGGCTATCACGCGGATGAAGATGCAAATCATCGAAAGATTCGTCATGGGATCTCGACGCCGAACCGGTTTCGAGGGGCATTGGGTGTCCGGGGGACTAGTAAAATCCGTCATTTCTGTCAACTTTCGACTAAAAATGGTCCCCAAAGAACTATCGTGCGATGTACACTTTAGTCTGTATACAGACTTTGTACTAACCTGTAGAAAGTAACTGAACGCGTCTATTTATAGACACTGCGATCAGTGTCTGGAGACGATACTGGGAGGCTACGCAGACTACCATTTGAAATGCCCGCTACGTACAGAGTAGTATATGGCTGATACCTTAATTGATATGCAGCCGTGCGGGATGGGTGAAAGGACAGGAATTTGTCCTCTCGTGGAAAGCTGCACTGATAGGCATGAGAAGGGAACGTCCGTGGCCCAATGGTTTGCCCGAAGTCTCGAATTGTCAGCAATCCCAATCAATTACGCGGAGGGCTTTCCCCGTTCCGTATTGGCCCAGCAGGGGAACTATGAGATCGTCTCTGCAGGAGACAGCGCTGTTGAAACAATGAGTGAAGCTTAGAAGATAGACCAATGACTGTCACTATAGAGTTTGCCAAGGTCTGCGCCATTTCCTGTCATATTTCCGGCTATTGCTGAGTTGTCGAGTACGAGAATCCACTTTCTATCCACATCTGTAGCGGGTCAATCGATCTTTTTCCGCGCACTCCAAGGATGCTATTGTCCATACCGGTGATGCCTGTGATCTGGATGATCTATCTTTCTCGATCATGGATCAGTATTCGACGCAACTAGGACATAAAATGCCTAGTTATAAGTCGCGCATGAGGGTGCCAGAATGCCGGAACGCTTGTCCTCTTGGCCCCAGCCTCTCTTGGTTCCCCACAACTGGAAGATGTACAGGACATTTGATCCATGGATGCGGCAGACTATGCACGTAGAATTAAGTTAATTTGAATCCATACCCCGTGCACTCTGTCTACGTTCAGCCAGGGGAAGAAATGAAGATTCTTTCACAGCGTATAGGCTTTGCACTCATTGCTTGCTCTTGCTCTTGCTGTGTGTACTTTTAAAATACAAGGGACCTCTATCAATCTCCCCTGCCCTGGTTACTTGTCTTTACATGCCATTCATTTCCTACGTTGTTCTTGCACCTCGTCCGGTCAACTTTTCACAGCACCAGAATGGGGTACAGCTTACACGCCGAACTTTTCGGCTCGTATGCCGTTGGACTAATGGTCATTGCTCTGCGTCTGTTCGTGCGTTGGTCGTCAGGATCCCACAATTTCTACTGGGACGACCTCTGTCTGGGGTCTGTTGTGGTGAGCAAAAGATGATATGTGCCTGTCAGCTTCTATACCGTATAGCTAATTTAGCATTTTTCATTCTGTAGGTTTGGTGGACAATGCACACGGTTTTCCTCTACCTCTTAGGTACGACCGCCAGAATTTTCGATCCCCCGAAACGAACACAGTGAGCGCTAATAATTGGCGAAGATAACACCGGTTCCAACATTGGTCTCAATGAGAAGTCGGCGATGGAAGTCCCAGACAGCGAGGTACACAAACTTCAACAGGGCGGTATATTTGCCTTCCTTGCTTGGATTTCGTACATTTGTCTGGTGTGGTCATTCAAGGGTGTCCTCATGTTTCTTTACAACCGAATCACGTCAGTACCCGTGCGAGTCAAACCCTGTGCCTTACTGATGGGACGACAGAACTGGTTTATGGCAGCATCGCATGACCCTGATCATGGGTGCCTTTTGCGTGTGTACATTCTTGGCCTCTCTGATTTTCGATCTTGCTGTCTGTCATCCAATCCAAAAGAATTGGCAGGTCAAACCGTATGCAGGGGGTAAGCATCTGGTCAGTGTCGTCGGATTTCCATACGCCCAGCTGACAAATACACAGAAAACTGTACTGTCAGGCCACTCAACTATATTGTGATCGAGGTCTTGAACATTGTGTGAGTTTTCACTTGATTTGCAAATGAAGACATGTATCTGACAGACGAACAGAACTGACTTGGGCGTCATGTGTGTCCCATTGCCGCTTATCATCGCGGCCAAAATCCCACCGCTCCAGAAATTCATCTTGGCTCTTCTATTCTCCTCCGGAATATTCGTCATGATTGCCGCTGTCCTTCGTACGTACTACTCGATTTCGAACATCAACAAACTCTCCGTTGCCCTGGGCTGGGCCTCCCGCGAAGCCCTGGTCTCCGTCTTCGTCGTCTGCGCTCCGGGTATAAAGCCGCTCTTTGCAAGATTCAAGTGGTTCCAGTCATTCAAATCCTCGTCCAATGGTTATAGCAGCAACCAGCGCACCGGGCGCAATGGCATGTTCCATTCCAAGTCTGGAAATTTCACCGGTATTAATAGTACCAAGGATGAGGGCAAGCATCCATACGAGCTGGATATTATGAAGAGGAATAAAGATAAGCATGACGACTCGTCGAACGAGAGTCAGGAGAGAATTATTGAGTCTGGGGAGGACGCCAATAGCCCACCCAGAGATCATGCAGGTATTGTGGTCACAACCGAGTATACTTTGGCGCATGACGATAGGGGATCAGCGACATGACCATTGAGTCAGTCTTTATAGCCCTTTTGATTTCCTCGAGAGTGATGTACTATTTCTCTGTATGATAGAACCAGGAACGGTAATATAGTTGACAAGAGTTGTAATGTCAAAGGTCACGTATACTAAGGGGCTGCTACAAAGATGGTCGTAGCGGCCTCCCTGCAACCTCCTCAGATATTTTTATACCTGCTGTTCGTCCCGAGAAAATGCAACCCCCTAGAAAGGTCCCTTCAAGTGAACTGTACCCATGCACCCCCCCTCCACCAAACCCTGCGACCTCGCCTGCGGCATACAAATTCGGGAAACGCGATCCATCCGGCCGGAGTACATTAGCATGCAGGTCCGTTTCAAGCCCTCCCAAAGTCTTCCGTGTCAGGAGGTTCAGACGCACGGCGATGAAGGGACCGTGATGCGGATCTGCAAGTTTATGAGGTTTCATCACTCGACCAAGTCGATCCGGCAAGTAATTACGTCCATTCCGGATAAGCATCAGCTGAGCATCTTTGGTGTATTTGTTGTCGATTTGGATATCCCGGAGATGAATTTCGCGTTTAATCTGCTCAACGTCGAGGACAGGTCCGCCCTGCTCTTTGCCGAGCCTGTTCATTCCAGCCACCAGTTCGGGAATAGTAGGTTCGATCACAAAGTCTACTCCTTCATCCATGAATGCTTGCACAGGACCAGGTGGCGATGAGCTGAGGATTCGTCGGAGTGTCATGAGGAGACTCTTGTTGGTCACGTCTGGGTTCTGTTCCGAGCCAGAAAGAGCAAACTCTTTGCCGATGATACTCTTATTGAGTATGAACCAGGTATAGTCATATCCAGTGCCACAGATGTGTTTTAAAGTCGCCAGAGTATCGCATCCAGGGTAAAGCATTGGTGGTAGGCGTTTCCCGGTGGCATTGAGCCACAATGAGGAGGGCCCAGGGATAATCCTGATTCCATGCTCCGGCCAGATGGGGTCCCAATTTTTCAATCCTTCGGTATAATGCCACATACGGTCGCTATTGATCACACTGGCCCCTGCTCCTTGGGCAATTCCAATCATGCGGCCGTCTACGTATGCAGGAACGCCGATGACGAAGCTCGATGGTGGATGCGGACCAAGTCGATCCAGAGGCCAGTTCTTCTTGACCATGTCAACGTTGGCACCAATGCCCCCGCTAGTGACGAGGACGCTGCTACCGTACAATTCAAAGGCATCAACACTTTTCCGACTGCTCGCGACCCCACGCGCAGTGTTAGACGGCTCGAGCACTTGACCTCGGACGCCAATAGCCGCACCGGTGCTCTCATCGACAACGATCCCATCGACTTGGTGTCTGAATTTAAACTCAACCAGTCCTCTCTCTGCCGCAGCTCGGACTGGCTTCTCGAATGCCTCCAGAACTGCTGGACCCGTGCCCCATGCTAGATGAAATCTGGGAACCTATACATGCCGTAAGCTCACCATGTACGTTCACCAAGGGTGGCGGGATATATACTCACGGAATTTCCGTGTCCTCCTGCGCGTCCATCGCCTCGCTCGGCCCATCCAACACTGGCGAACCTCAGCCCCAGCGACTTGACATAGCGTTCCAGGTGATCGGTCGCGAAATCGACGAATGCCTCGGCCCATTTCTTGGGCCAGAAGTCGCAGTTACGGTCGAAACGCGCAGTGCTCAACCAGTCTTGCATTGCCAGTTCGCGACTATCTTTGACACCCAGACGGCGCTGCTCAGCCGAGTTTACACAGAACAAACCTCCAAGGGACCAAAATGCTTGTCCACCGAGGTTCGCTTCATTCTCTTGGTCCACAATAACCGTCCGGACGTCGCGTTTGGAGAGCTCAAAGGCCGCAACAAGGCCCGCCAGTCCACCGCCGACAATGATAACAGGATGATCGTTTGGTGTCATTTTCAGCTTCCGATATTGTTCATCGAAATCCCCTTGTTAAAGATGCCGGAGGGTGGTCGATAGATAAGGTGTTCGATCCGGGTGGGGGTGGAATAGTTACCTCGGTCCATATCCGTGTAAGGGCGGTGGATTGATAGGAATTGGCAAATCAGACCATCAACGCACGATCAAGCTGCCAGCTCAGTCCGGATAAGTACAGGAGACCAAATGTATAACAAAACGCCATTTGGCTCTAATATATATGTGTGTATCTAGTTGTCACCTCGAATGAGAAGAGATGCTACACTCAGCTCCGACAAAGACACCGAGCTTCTTCTTCAAGTTATCCAGTTGGTAGCGAAGGAGAAGGAGAGAATTATCTGATGATAAGAGGTAAAGTGCATTTTGAGACGGTTAGTCGTATGCTATGTTGATCTGCCGGCTAACGAGAATGTCACGAGTATCATGGCCCTGGAAAATCAGTTTCCTGCTGTCATCGTCGCTTAACTGGCTGTTTCTTCTCGTGCCATGGCCGTCTTGAACCTCGGACAGCGTAGTTGTGAAGTTATTACCGCTCTTTCCGTTCTGAGATAACTCGTACGAGGAGGCGAGTTTGGAAGGACCGCCTCGGGATCGGCTGCCGTACCCGGGTTTTCGGATAGTGTGATCAAGCAGACTGCGGAATAGCGGACGTAATGTTGAGACGTTGCCGACAATCATGCCGACGGCGTTCTCCGCAAATCCCCAGATGACCACATTAGATACGGCGAAGAGATAATCGGTTTGGTTGGTCAGATTGACGGTGTATTTGAGTCGGACACATGCTGAGACAGACGCCCTGATGTGTTTTAGTATGTCAGCCCTGGGACATAATAGCAATATCAATGACAGCTACGTACAGTATACCGAGACTCATCAGTCCGACGATAGATACCTTAGCAGCATGGTTAAGCTTGACGTGCCAGAGCAAGGGAATTGGCCTAGTCGAAGTCAGTCTCGACGGTTATTCAGAAGGTCTACCGATAACTTGGTACGAACATTAAGGCTGTAATCCAGTCCGTGGCAATGTTTACAGCAGTAGTAGCGTAGTAGGCATCCGTCAAAACGTGAGCAGGTTGGCAGTGTCCTCCTTTTTCAAGAAGGCTCGTGTCCCAGGCGGCCCTGTGAGGCTGATAAGTATCGAGACAGACGTTCGTTTGATTGCAGGACCATACTCAATCGGTATACAGTTGACAAGAATGAAAATGAGCGCAATTACGTTCATGATCGTGAACAAGGCGATTACGGCGTACTGAGTGTAAACATACATCTTGCGTCCTTCGGCGACTCGGATCAGCATCCAACTGATGCTGAGCTTGATCGGAATGATGGCGGCGCAGTAACCAACTTCGAAGATGAGAAAGAACTAGGCGTTGGTTAGTGCTAGGTTGGTTGGCGAAGTGACTGATGTGAAACCTTTTGACCCCCAGCCTGATACTTGACGTTCTCAGGCTGTTGCAACCGCCAATTATGAATGCCGATACCATTGAATGCGCCCCCAAGGCAGCCCGCCACGAGTACGCAGAACGGTACCTGTTTCATGATAGCTGTCAGCTGCACTATGTCCCAGACATTGACAAATGACACATACCAATGCCGCAGTCATGATCCAATCTTCCGCTCCCCACGACTTTCTGCTTATTCTACAATACATCCGCATTCCGTAGGTTATAAGGGCGAGTATAGTCAACGTGATGACACTGCCGGCCAGATTTGGCGCATCGTCGGCGATTATGGCCATGGTTTCCACGATGAACCAAGGGGTCGTTTCGTACTGTATGCGAAAGGTGAGTGGTAGGTGACTGGGCCACAGATTGAAGGCCGGCGCAGTGATTTTAATACATGACCACTTCAGCGGTGGTGATAGGCGATTTCCCGTGCAGTGGATACTCATTTAAAACCCCAATGTAAGGTCCACTGCGATTCGGCTCTGCGATGCGGAAATCGGCAACTAAGCTATATATGTAATACTTGGCGTTTGAAATCTCTTCACGACCCATCATTGAACGCCGATCCTATGTCGAGCCTTTCCCTAAGAAGTCTAGAAAAGGCGAATATTACCCATACGGAGTACTCAGTACGCAATGTTGCCACTAGTGGTGGTTCGCTACCGGCTCAATTAGCCCTGTACTCAGCAAATCCATCGTCTCCTCGATGTTAGCCAAGGCTATCTTGGCGAACCATTATTGTTCCATACCCCAACTCCCAAGAAAAAAAAAAAGAAAAAAAAAAAAAAAAAATACAGTAAGAAGATCATGATCTGGACAAATACGAAATAACACCGGAGATGATAATCGAGATTGTTCAAGGTAATTCTCTAAATATGGCACAAGTCTCCGCTCTCGTCGTGATAGTCCGTCGTGGACATTAGTCAAGCGTAGAATACGGAGATTAGCATAATTTGGCGTTTAATTGACGGGCCGGGTTTCGGCTCTTAAGGCTAAGGCGAATTAAGATTAGTACATCTTCGAGACCCGTTCAGACCTCAGGATCAGCACTGTATGTTGGATTCGAGTGGGTTTTGAGGCGTAGGATCAAGGAGAAGAGTCGGAATGCACTCCGTAGAGGATTGCAACTGGTACTTTCTTTTTCATTTTATCGCTAGTATGTCAGTAGTACATGGTCGATAACCGTCTACTCGGTAGTCGATGGGGACGTGCAGATATTCTGGGCCACTCTACTCCGTACTGCAGCCCCTTAATTAACTAGCACAACTGTTGAATCAGTTCCCCCGCCAATGGAGCAGGGGAATGACACATCTCCAGTGCAATCAACCTGTACCACCAAACATGTTCGCTTGACTATCTGCTGCGCTATCTCGAGAGTCGGGTGGACGCTGTGCCTGTGGCAGATCCCTGAATCATTGTGGATATTTTGGATGGTGACTGAGAAACAAGACTGGGGCACCATACTGTAGTTCATCTCAGCCCCGCGGTTGCTATCATTACCGAGAGTGTTGCAAAAGAAGCCGTTTCCTTCACTCCATTGGTGCTCGCAATTGAATCGTGAAGACGCTGTAGCTGCATGGTCAACGGGCGAGGGACTCACAATCGGTATTAGAGACGGCGACAGTGCACGACTCAAGAGCAAACTGGAATGACGGCGTGTCAGTAAAAGCAGATGGGACCGGGTCAATTGCACTTGGATCTCGACTTCTATCTGATCTCCGATCGACTATGAAGCAGTGGTAATTTACCCCGCTTGACATGCTTTGGTTCTCCAGCTCTGGGCCGAAGACTCCAACTGTTATGGAGACGCTGAGCTTCTTCAACCACATCGCATAGCACTGTGAGGCGTGTTTCCATCCGATAAACATGTGCGGAACTATAGCCGATTGGCTAGATCGCTTGGAACACCGAGAAGGGAATAGGCTCTTTACCACAGGCAAAAAACTTCATGGACTTTTTTGTCCCTGGGCGACACCTAAGAGGCGCGGCCAATAATAAACACACTTTCAGATTTGCTCTATACCTGGCCACGCAGACTCGACAATGACGGGTCAGTCAAGTGATGTTATGGGCAATCGGCCAAGGAGGCGGGACGGGTGTACGGAATGCCGGCGAAAAAAAGTCAAGGTAAATCGTTTTTTTTTTTTTTTTGGCCTGAATGATTAGATGTCGGCACTAATCAGAAATCCGTAGTGCGACCTTAGAAGGCCGGTATGCACGCGTTGCACTCGGTATCCTCGGGGATGTGTATATGATCTTCGAGTCGTCAGCCAAGCACCCAGTGCAAGGCAGAATCAAATAGCGGTAGATCCGTCTCGAGGATCTACCGGCCTAAATAGGCAGTCTGGTGTTAAGCATACCTACCAACCATCCGATAACCTGTCGCCATGGTTGTCATCCAGAGACTCCAGATTCTATATGCACATCTTTAGTACCGAGACCGCGAGTCGGCTCTTCCCTGCAGCCCCAGAGACTTTTCTCCGAAGCATGATTAGCGCCGCGTTAGACACTCCGCATCTCCTTTACGCACTGTTAGCCGCATCATGTAGCCACCACAGTCGCTTGGTTCGGGACACCAGCCCAGGGTCCTCGACAGCGTGTCTGAAGTTCACGAACCAGGCAATATCCCACTTGAATTTAGCTCTTTCCAATACTCAAGATGTTCTAAGACCTGAAACTATCACTACGGCAATGGTGCTCTGTACGAATGATGTTTGCAATGGAAATATGCAAACGTGGAGAACTCATCTTTTTGGGGTATTGCAACTGTTGAATACATTCCTGGGTACTTGTTCTTCATACATAGATGACCCCTATGTACAGTGTCTGATGAAGTGGTTTACAACCATGGATATCATGGCGGGCTTGTCAGCACATCGTTCAAGTTGCATTCACGACCCTACAAGTGGGCCATTGTATCAGCTTCCATATACCAATACAGAACAGGTGGATGGTATTTGCGGTTACTCTTTGGAATTGGTTCCGATATTGTCCCCGATTATCACGATTGAGTTCCGAGGTTGACTCGAGAGCGGTCACCGGAACAGAACTGTTACAGTCGATAATGCGGGAGGCCGTTGCTCTCGAGACAGAGATTCATTTGCTCATTGGAAAGACGGGTGCGGACACTACATCCGAAAGCACCGGTGACTGTATCCCCGAGCTAACGCATGCGCATTTTGCTTTCGTTTATGCCGCGTTGCTCCACCTCCGACGGCGTGTCCAAATGCTTCCAAAGGACCACATCGATGTCCGGAAAGCTGTCCAGAGTGCTCTTGAGGCCGTACTGCGAATCCCGCCATCTTCTCCCACGAATATCATAATTTTGTGGCCAATATTTAGTATCGGTTGCGAATCTGATCTTCCTGGGGAACGCGCCATTATTCAAGACCGAATGGCGAATATGGAACGAATTGGTATGGGAAATTTTACTCGGGCCCGACGGTTGCTCAAGACATACTGGGAATCCGATTCATGTCTACCTTGGAGCGTCTACTTTGCACAGATTGGTTTGGATTTGGTCTTATTTTGAAAAGGACGATACAGAGTACAAAAAGCGGATCTCGATGGTCATCCAGAACCGTGGTCATTACGCGACAGGTAGCTTTTCGTACTCATTGCGCATGAATAGCCGCAACGCTTGCAATCCATCCAACAACGTCTCGGGCTCTTGCACATAGCCAATTCGCACGTATCCTCGAAAGTCGATTCCACCACCGAAGCACTGGCTCCCTGGTACCAGCATGACCCCGAATTGCTCCTGGAGACGCTGGCAAAATACAACATCGTTGATCGGCCTGCCGTCTCTGTTGACAAATTTGACGAATGCCGTTGTACCCGCTAGTGGACGTGTCCAGCTCACAGCCCATGTAAACTCCGATGCGAATGCATCGACGGCTTCCAGGTTCTGGTTGGCCAGCTGCAGATTACGCTGGAGGAGATTGTCCACACATGGCTTCGAAAGGGCATAAGTTGCCACGCGAGCGTCGATTTGGCCGACGGAAATGAGGGTATAATCGCGCGCAGAGGCACAAGCCTCAATGATATCGGTACTTCTCGAAGTGATCCAACCTAAACGAATACCGGCCAAGCTGAATGCCTTGGACATTGAGCCGGTGGCGATTACTTTTTCATAACCGAAGTTGAGAATAGATGGCTGAGGTTCATGTTGGTTCGGGCCGAGGGAATGAAAAAGCGGGCGATAGACCTCGTCGCAATGAATGACGATATCTCGTTGCCGTGCGATGTCGACTAGTTCTTGTAGGAAGTGACGATGTAGTATAGCGCCAGTAGGGTTCTGGGGGTTGCTTCATCGCGGTCAGAGATTTATGAACATTCACGCCTGTTGGATGTCGGTAAATAACACTTACTTGATAATGATTATCTTTGTATTCGGTTTGATCATCTCCCGCAGTGCGTTGAGGTCCAGTTGCCAGTTGCTTTCATCCGAAGAGCGCCACAGACTCACTTCAGCTCCCAGAGACTCGGGGACAGAATAGAGCTGTTGGTACGTAGGGTAGTGGCATATGACATGATCACCAGGACCGACAATAGTGTATAGCGAGAGAAAATTTGCCTGGATCGCTCCGTTCGTAACAAGGACGTGGTCGGGAAGAACTAGGTCGACTGGGTCGGAGTGGTCGGCTGAATAAAGATTTGCGATGTTCGATCGTAGGGCCCTTGATCCCCGAATCGCGCCGTATACCTGCTTCTGAGCAAAGTCGACCAATTCTGTTTCTTGGGCAGAGAGTGTCAACAGGTCGTTAAGAGAAATCGAGGCGCAGCATGTCTCGGCGAGGTTGTATTTGGCGTCAGTTTCGTAGCGGTCCATCCACTATTAAAGTCAATACGGTTTGTATTCATAACGGCGAAGAATACTTACCTGCTCAACAGCGAAACCGTCAATTTGAACCATTATGCTCGTTTCTGTCCATACACGGTCACAGAGAATTATTGATAGATATCCACAGAGAAGCAACACTGGTGGTGTCGCTTACTTATCTGATTTTCTTCCCAACCAGGACACGGAGCGAGGAGGTTGGCAAAGGAATAGGGCTCGTGGTCTGATTGGTCGAATCGCATTTATTTCCTAATTCGGAAAGAGGAGGCCACAACCCCAATCCGCCACAGAGCGTGAATAGCGCGGAATCTTATGATATGCTGGCAGTACGTCTACGTAATTCGATTATTATGGACAGGACCAAGCTTAATGTGTGTACATTCGTATCATTACTCACTTCTCGAAAGTGGCATTCTCACGTAACATTCGAAGCACAAACCCAAGCCTTTTTACACCCTCCGCCAACCTTTCTTCAGCCTCCCACATGAAACACAGTCTTATATGCTGTTGTCTATCTTCTTGTGGAGTTGTACCCGGCACAGTAAACAGACCTTCTTTACCTAGGACGAGATTGTAGTGGTCCAGCGCAACTTTGCATACTTGAGCAGCATTGAATGGGACGGGCAGTTCAATCCAGACATAGTATCCACCAATTACTGAATAGTGCTCAGAGCCAGCAAGGAACGTGACGCCAAGTGGAACCAGATGTTCGTTTATTGCGGATGTCATCAGAGCATACCGACGTGAACCAGCTGGGATGATGGTATCGGCAATGTGTCGTTGAAGGGATTTGTCTTCAAGTATTTCGTTAACGAAAGTCGACATTAGCTGTGACGGGGAGCCGCCAGACCGGGTAGAGCCACTGTAGTGAGGGTTAGTTAGGGAATATTACAAATTGAACGGGTCAGATAATAATACGTTTGAGAAAGTCCATAAACGAGATCGCCAGTCCCTTCAGCCCAGCCCACTCGACAGCCAGCACCAATTATTTTGCTAAACGAGCCGTTGCTCACCACATTTCCGAACCGATCTCTTGGGCCACGGTTGAGAAACCTATCAATGTCCACGAGGCGCGGTAAGCTGGATTGGGCTAAGCTGTTGTTGAATTCTGGATATGGCAAAAAATCATAAACATCGTCGCATACGATGAGAGCGTCATATTTGCGAGCAATCTTAACCAGTGACTCGCGTCGCGAAATTGACATTGTTTTGTTGGATGGATTCGAGAATGTCGGGACACAGTATATAACGTGCCGATATGACTTCCTATGCGGTTTGGGAGATTTTATATTCTCCTTCGTTGAATCATTAGAGTTATTCAGTACCATCTAGACGTGAGACGTACATGTCCGGTATCCTCATTGTCTGCGGGTAGTTTCTTTTCAAACGCTTCAAGAGCGAGAGCGAGAGCATTAACATCCAACCCCTCTTCGTCTTCTGGTATTTCCCCAAGCCGCTGATAGAAACCGGCATCTTCAAAGATTTGAAAGACGAGGTGATATGTCGGGTTTGCAAGCCATACGTGTTTCGTTTGAATCGGGTCTGTGAACACCTGCAAAATGCACGCCAAATTTTGACTGGCACCGCCGGTGATGCATATACGGTTCGAATCAATAGGCTGCACGGGGGCATAAAAGTCGGTAAGCCACCTGGCGATATTTTCTCTCAGCGGAAGGTATCCTTCATCGGGTCCGTAGCCGTATCCTTCAGCCGAAACGACTGGATCAGACAGGGCGTCTACCGCAGCTTTCTTCAGACGCTCCGTTGGCAGGAGGTCTGCTGAAGGCCAGCCGCGAAATAGATTGACTTGATCCGATCGAGACATCACAAAGGCGAGAAATATGAATTGTCGTCCTATTGCAATCGTAACCTTGGACAACAAGGGAAAATATGTCGTTTTGGAAATTTGGCCAATTCGCCGAATCTCGCCTCAACGAGCTGACCAATTATATCCTTTGTTTACCATCTCGGGAAATATAGGCGATCCAGCCAATGTTTGATCTCAAAGGGTACATTCACTCTATTGACCAAGGGTGAGGGATTAATGCTCGCCTATAAAACATCCCCTCTAGTAACTGCGGGACATACTGGCCTAGAGTGGCACAGCGAAGCCGCAAAATCCGCGCCGAGTCCGCAATGGCGCGGCTTCGGATGGAAGTTGAGAAAGTCCGCAGCGGCTGCGGATTCGGGAGTCATATGATAAGAACGAATCGAACTTATCTTCGGGCCACCCAAAAGTCACATGACTAGCGGCGTTTGGGTGGCCCGAAGTCTGAGAATTATGTAATATAGCCTCAACCAATGAAAGCTTTTCATTTTGAACCACTTTTTCTCCACCCAAAATCCACAATAATTTTCTGCTTTTGCTTCATTCTACAGTATTACTTTCCAAGTACTTACAATGGCAAAGTTCCTGGAAAACAGTAAATGGTACCAGGCATACAAGGACCTGGCCTCTCAGGGCAAGATTTGATTGGACCTTCCCGAAGTCACGTGACCGACCATCAAGTTTTGCAGACCACAGAAAAACGCCTATTTACGCGTCTCATTCGATTCAGCGGGGCCTATAGGCCATATAGCCCAAGATGGAATCCCCAGATCCCAGTGACGGCGGAGGAATCTACGCGTCAAGCCCCCCGGAGACCTCCGGGGACCCCGCGAACCTCCCCCAAGAGCCCAGGACAGCGACGACCAGGGACCACCCCATGGAACTAGGGCAGAATACCAGTAAAGAGCACCAAGAACCCTTAGAGAAGCCAAAGCAGGCACCCTGGACATCAGTGACCCGGGCCAAAGGGGGCAGTGGTATACCCAAGCGGACACAACCGCGCCGCGCAGCAGCCCCCCAGAGCACAGAGCAATCAATGCGGAAGTGGACCAGCGTGCTAGCAGAAGACCTCAAATCAAGCCTAGAGGAGCAACTCCATGGAACTATACAAGCGCAGGAACCATCTCTCGCGGCCCAAACCCACCCCTACATTTGGGGGTTTTCCTGGTCGATTTTTATATCTCTTTATAGATCTATTCGCACACATCAATTTCTCAAGTTTTGACCCCCTACTTCTTCCTCTTTATTGAGTGGCGGTCCCACGAAATCCTCATTCACTGAAAGAAATTTTCGTGTTCTCCGCCCGCCCATAGGGGTGCCCATACAGACCACTAGTGCACTCCGCCATTCACTGGTGGCTGCCTTAGGCATCACCGCTGCCATCCTGCCTGGCAGACAGTGGTTTCTTGGTCCCTGCATGGTAGTCCTATTGATGAAGGATTAGCCCTACCCTGGAAAGAAGATTGGTTGGCTCCAGTCTACCCTGCTAGGGATATCTACATCTGAATTCTTAGGTCTGCTTGAAGAAGCTTTGGAAAACCACCTAGCACAGTAGTCAGGGTGAAATCCCAGAGCTCTGCTAGGTCCCTGTCCATCATAGCTTTCCAGAACTCTATAATAGCCTAGGGTGAATCCCAGTGTGGGACCAGGGGTTAGGGGGCTGGCTGCATATGCACACCTTAGCAGTTATTCCAGGCATTATTCTGCAAAAACAATAAAAAGTGCCTTTCAGTTTACCATTTCTCTTGAAAAAGTGGTGAGATTTTTTCCTGGGTTTTACTCCCCCAAAAACAGGAATTTCAGGATTGCACTGTAGAATTCACTTTCTCTTTGTCAATCTTGGGTGGGTTTGATTGAGGGGTGAGCTATTCTCCCAAGGCTAAGTGAGCTGGCTACTAGTGAATTCATTCACCAGGCTAGAGCTCTAGTTCTTGGTATAAGAAGGATAGGGAACTCATTAATCCTACTTCTCAAGGTGTGACTGGTTTCTGCAAAGCTCCCTGCAAAAGCTTGCTTTTGGTTTAGTGATTCCCTTGAAAAATCACTATCTATCAGATAGCCCTATCTGCATAGATTACTTGGATCCTGCCTGTTTTTCTTTGTCATCTTCTTCAGTTGGGAGTTACCTGCATAAACTCTGTTCTTTACTCATACATCTATTTCTCTAGTTTTGGGTTACCTTTTAAACCCTACCTTTTTGAGAGGTTTTTGGCCAAAAATCTAGAAAGAGGAGGAACACCATACTCACTTTTCACTACTTGCACTCACTGGAATCTTCAATTTGTGTCATTTATCACCTGGATCACCATGTTGGATTTCCATAGGGAATCACCCCCAGGAACTCCAACTCTAGGGCTAGGAGAAACCATGTCCATCTCTGGAGACTCTGAGCTAGAGCTTGATGAAGTGGACCAACATCTAGAGTTTAGGAAAACTCATCAACAAGAGTTCCAGATTGCATGGATGAATAAACTAGTTCAGGCTAGGCTAGCCCTAAATGAGGCTATCAGTCTGGGTGGCTCCCAGGATCCAAGAGGAGCAGTACTGCATGATGTTACTTGCACTCTTAATGACATGCTTCATGCTCAAGCTGAAGGGTTTGAATACCTTCCTAGGGCCAAAAAGGGGACCCCTGACTCCCCAGTCATCCATCAACTTCATGAAGATATGAAGAGCATTCACCAAAAGCTGGATTCCTTGATGAATCAGGATAGAAAGAAAGTGCCAGATGTTCCTGCATCTACCTATACCAAGGTTGCTCAGGCCTCTATGGATCATACAGTCTCATCCCAGGCTCATCAGCCAAGTCCAAAGGTGGTCATTCCAGTGAGAAAGGATCTAAATCTCCAGGAATTCACTGCTATGGAGAGTGAGCCAAAAGATAGTCCTATAAAGCCTGAACCTAGGCCTTGGACTACAGTCCAGTCAAAAAAGAGGCATCAGAAGCAAACTGCTAGAATCTCTAGAGATAGAAGATTGATTCTCACTGTGCCTTTGGAATTCCTAGACACTTTCAACCCTAAATATCTGAGAGACTCCATTAATGATGATGATGATGATGATGTCTTCCATTTTATAGAGCATTTTCCAGTCTAAGACTATGCATGCTCTACCCACCCCCTTGGGGGTGGGATTTGTGTCTGATGGGGTTTATATACATGGTATTTGCTCTGTCACAGGTCACATGGGAAGCTCTCACTTTGAGATGGTCAAGAATGGGGGACATGATGGGGTAGTGCCTATGAGGCCCTAGCTAGGGCATCAATGGCTGACATATAGATGGCTGGGAAGCCTGCCAGGTGGTAGAAATCCAGAAAGGAGAGGGGGAGAGTTAACAGGGTTAGCAAATAAATCAAAAACAGTGAATCAAAAACAGTAAATCAAGAACAGTGAATCAAAAACAGTGAATCAAAAATAAAAGAAAAACATAGTTAATTCAATACAAATAAACCATTTTTTTTTTTTTTTTTTTTTTTTTTATTCAGTGCCTAGCAGCCACTTTCTAGTAGCTATACCAGTGTTTCTTAAGTACTCTAAGAGCACCTGTTGTCCAGTTTTTGAAGTGAATAAGTGAAACAGAGACTGATCTCTTTTAGGCAAGGTGTGGATAGAGGCCTTTCTCTCATTTTGATAAGCTGGACATTGCAGAATCAGATGATATGGAGTCTGTCTCTGATCCTGCCTGCATCTATTGCATTTATCACTATCATAGTCTGGTAGCCTGACTAGATAGGACTTGAAGTATCCATGCCCTAGCTTTAGCTGCTGGATGGTTGACCATTCCAGCTTTGAGAGTCTGAGAGAGGCTGGTTTCCATGTTGGCTTGGTCTGAAACTGGGTGTAGTGTCTGCCTATAGGAAGAAGGGTCCATTCTCTTTCCCATTCTTCTAGAGTTCTCAGCTTCAGCTCCCTTTTCAGAAAGCTAAATGAGAGGGGGGCTCTAGGGACAGGATCACACCACTCAGCTCCATACTTTGCTGCCTCATCTGCCTTTTCATTGCCATATATGCCTTGGTGGCCAGGTACCCAGTGAATGTGGATTTGGATAGTAAAGTCTTGAAGGATGGTCTGGATCAGCTCCATTATGTGAAGAAACATAGAGCTGTTGACATATCCCTGGAGCCTTTGAAGGGCTGCCTGACTGTCAGAGAAGATCCATACCTCCTGAAGTTGAGGTTGGCTTTGAGTCCTAATCCTATCTAGAGCTAGTTGGATGGCCTGCTGGATGGCATAGAGCTCAGCATCATAGACTTCACATTCCTTTCCAATATTCCAGGCCTGAGCATCCTGAGAAGAGAAGAAGGTGTTGGTAGTGAATAAACCAGAGCCATTGGAGCCTTGGCTGGATTGAGATCCATCTGAATAAATGATGAGTTTATCATCTATCAGAGACTGGGACCATCTAGCAGTCATTTCCTGGTGGTCCTTGGCTGCCTGGTCCTTTGGCTTGTCAGATATGTACAGATCAATCAGCTCTCCCAGCTTTGGCTTCCATGGTGAATGGGCTTTAGTGAATGATTCTGGCCTTCCAATCCAATCCTTATTATGAAGAAGTGAGATGACTCTAATTAGTTGAGATGAATAGTGTCTTCTTCTTCTTCTATCTCTCTCATCTAGACTGGAGTAGTTAGAGCCTGACTGTTGACTTTGTCTGGGGTCTCTTCTCTCTTTTTCAGTCCAATCAAGAGCTGTGGCAGTCTCTGGGTGATATTGACCAGGATTAGGAGTGAATGTATCAGGCAGTCTTTGTTGAATGGCATGACTTTGATTGAAAGACAGGGTCCTGAGTGCATAGGACCTGCATATCCTTCTAAACCTAAGCCTAGGAGGTGGTATAGAAGCTTCAATCTCCATGGCCCTGGATGGAGAGGTCTTGAATGCCCCTAGAATCTTTCTCAAGGCCATATTCTGGAGTTTCTGGTATCTATCCTCCAGATATCTCTGGCCTCTCCACCAGATGGGCACCCCATAATTAGCCACTGAAGTGATGCATGCTATATATAGCTGTCTGACTGCCTGAAAACTCAATCCTCTTTCAGTGTTGGATAGCCTTTCAATCTGGTGAAAGACCCTGGTGGCCTCACACACCTTTCTCTTCACATGCTCATGAAACAGGAGCTTAGGATCTAGATAGATTCCTAGCCACTTTACCAAAGGCTGGGGAAGCACTTCAAAGCCATCAAGCCTGACTCTAATCTCATCTTCATTCACTGTTCTTCTTGAATGAAAGTGGATAAGATCAATCTTTTCCTGGTCAAATTTAATAAACTGTCTTTCTCCTTTGTTGAATAGCCACTGAGCCACTTTCTCTAAGACCTGACAGTTGTACTTTAGGTCTCTAGAGTGGATGACTAGAGCAATGTCATCAATGTAGCTTAGGAATCTGACTTGAGAAAGTAGACTTTTTAACTCTGAATCCTCATTGTCCTCCTCTTCAAAAAGGAACCTGATGTAGATGAGAAAGAGAATAGGGGAAATAGGTGAGCCCTGAGGAATGCCAACAGAGATAGGGGTTTCTTCAGTACTATCCCCATCAAAGGCCAGCTGAATGCTTCTATCAGAAAGGAAGCTCTGAATCCATTGAATTAGAGCAAAAGGAAGTCCTAGTCTAAAGCAGACTCTGAGCAGTTGATTGATAGAGACATGATCAAAGGCACCTTTTAACATCTACAAAAAGAGCAGAGGTGTGCTTCCTATTCTTCTTTGCAGTCTGGATATCATGTACTAGGGATAGGACAGCATCTATTGCAGACTTCTGTCTTCTACCCCCCATTTGATCATGATACAGCAACTTAGATCCTGGGAGTTCTGCTAGATGAGCTAGTCTTCTAGCTAGGATCTTCTCAGAGACCTTGCCCAGGCAGTTAAGGAGTGAAATAATCCTGTATGCCTTTGGCCTTGAATAGTCTCTCTTTGCTGAGGCTGCCTTCTTCAATACAACTCCTTTTGCTGTTTTCCAGCACCTAGGATGGTAGCCATGCCAGATAAGTGATTCATAGAGCCTATGAAATCTATGAGGTAGATTCAAGTAAGCCTTTTGAATGATCTTAAAGGATATCCCATCTGGACCAGGTGCTTTCTGGATTGAGCTGGTGAATATTGCCTCCTTTACTTCACTCATCACTACCTTTGGCCATTCCCATTCACCAGCCTGGTAAGATGACCAGTCAACTGGCTCAGAGTCAGGGGGTTTTTGAAAAAGAGTAGTGAATAAAGCATGAGCCTTGTCAGTGAATGCAACTGCAGTAGCATCTGGATTGGCATGATCCTGATACTTTAAGATAGGAAGTCTTTGGACCTGTCTTTGCTTTGTATAGCTAAAGGCCTTGAAGATCTCTTTATCTTGAGCATTTTCTAGGAAGCTATTCCAGCAGCTAGTTTTAGCTGTTTTGATTTCCTGGAAATATGTATTCCTTTGGGTAAGAAAACTCTGATAGTCTTGAGAATCTTGAGACTGTTTCCATCTTCTTTTTGCATTTCCCAGGCTTTTTCTCAGGGAGGTAAGCTCTTCACTCCACCAAGCTTTGGATCTAGAGCAAGGTCTCTTTCTTGGGATGCTTTTCTCTGCTGCTTTCTGGATGTTCATCTGCAGTTGACTGGCTTCATCCTCTAGATCCTCCAACTGGGGTTCAGGATTGGGGTTGACCCTAGACTTGTCTAGGTCTAACAGGACCCTACTGAATTGCTCCCAATCAGCCTTCTCTAGATTGTAGGGTGAATAGGCAAGTGGGTTCTCTATCAACCCCCCTAGAGGGATAGAATAGAGCAGGATTTCATGATCAGACCCAGAGATAATCATAGGATCTATCTCCCACTGCAGCTGCCTTTGATTCAATCCCTGAGAAATAAAGACTAAGTCAATGATTGATTGGTTCACCATACCCTCTCTATAGAAGGTGGATTTGTCTGGTTCATTAAGAAGTTCAAAGCCATATTGAATGAGCCAGGCTACCAAGGCATCAGCCCTTGTAGGAGAGGAGATCTGAGAGTTCCACCAAGAATGATGAGCATTAAAATCCCCTCCTATAATGGTGTTTTTAGAGGGGGTAAAGGATGTGAGAGCTCTATCAACTGTCCATTCATTCACTTCTTCTTGGAGTGACTGCTCATTATAGAAATTAATAAGCTGCAGATCTGGAATATCTGAGCCTAGTATATCTAGAACAAGCATGTCACTATCTGCACAAAGATCACTTCTAGTGCAAAATTGAAACCTGGATAGCTTTCTATGAAAGATAGCCACCCTAGGCCTGACATCTACCCTGTCTGGTAGAATGGTGGTGTATGATGGGTGAGAAATAGTGAATGAATTATCTGAGGCTATCCATGGCTCCTGGAGTAGGACAAAGTCATATTTTAACTCTATCCCTATCTCAAGACAGGTAACCATGGCATGTTGATTTCTAGCCACATTATTCTGAAGGAATTGGATTTCACAAGATTGGGTGTCTAACATATATCCAACTGGCCATCAAGATCATCATCCTGTTGATGAGAAGTGGGATGTATACTCTGATGATTTTGATAGAATGGCCTTGATCTGGGTTGAACCCTACTCCATTCTGGACAGTCCTTTGAGATGGCTGGATGGGATTGATTGCAGTTGGCACATCTAGGTCTAGTATGTGGGCATGCTCTACCCTTTACTTGACATATAGAGCATTCATGGTCTGGGCTCAGATGATCTTTAGCACAGATCCCACATCTAGCCTCCTTCTTGCAGTGACTACTGGTATGACCAAAGCCCTGACACTTCTCACATTGAATGAACTTATCAAAGAATCTCTCAATCCTGCACTCTTCACCAGCAATATGCAACTTTAGGCCTTGTACTGCAGTGTCTGCCATGGCCATAGTCTCAAGGTGGATGACTATAGAGGTATGAAGTTTGTCTTGTCTAGCCTCTTCACTCTATCCTATGGGGGTCGGCGAAGTCACGGTGACTGGAGTTAGGGTTCCCGTCTTAACTATGGGCGGGAAAAGTGGGGCGGGGGCTGACTT
>NW_019170476.1:411573-411919 GCF_001890805.1 Aspergillus glaucus CBS 516.65 | reverse complement strand
GTCTCACCAATCCTGTTCATGCTCTACATTGAGCCCATCTTCAAACTTGGCCCAACAATTGCCCGCAGAGGCCGTTTTGGATACGCAGATGATATCTGCCAACTAGTTGTCAGCAAGTCCCTAGAAGAAAACACCAAGAAACTGCAGGACATCACAGCAGACCTGCTGGCATGGGGCCACAGAGAAGGACTCACTTTTGATCTAGCCAAAACAGAACTCCAACACTTTTCCAAAAGCCGGAAGAGGAACAATCCCTCCTGCATAATCCAAACCCCAACAGGCGCAGAGGAGATTGAACCCCCCCCACTCAATGGCGCCACACGATGGCTAGGGATCTGGTTTGACC
>NW_019170476.1:380036-410003 GCF_001890805.1 Aspergillus glaucus CBS 516.65 | reverse complement strand
TTCACGTTCATGCTTTTTCTTTTGTTGCAAACCAATACGCGCAATTTTGCTGCTTTGACAGTCATGAAAACCCAAGCAGCCCCCCGCGCGGGAGGCTACCTGTATATAGATGATAGATGGTAGTTTAGCTAGGTGACAGGCAGTCTCGATCTGCCCGTCGTATGTCCCGCACCGGGACCAGGGTTTTTCCGCTTCCGAGGTTCCCAAGGACGCGTGGAAAGGCCCGAACCTCGACGTAAAATAGACACACACACACACACACACCAACCACTAATCTCTTTAAGATGGCTGCCCTGTCGAATAATGTAAGTCTTATTGAACCCAAACCACTTCTAGGGTGATTATATGTCTATTAGACAGTTCTTTTTGTCGCATTCCAATCGCTTACTGGCTTGTTTAGAAGTGGTATTGTTGGTACTTCCGCCAGACGGAGGATTGAGCGTTAACTTAGAGCTTCTGGCTTACGAAATTTGTAAGCCAACAACCACTTGGTAACTAGTTGGCAACTACTTAGCAACTGCTTAAAAACTATTTGCTGGCTGGCCTTTAGGACGAAATCGGACATATTCTGATATATATATGTTATTTATGCAGGACAGGAGTATTAAATGTTTCCTTATTAAGTTGATAACTGTTCTGGCAAAGAGTGTATATACCACATAATCACACTATACATACGGGGTGAAAATATATATTGCGGTCCCAACCATAGTAAAATCAACTGCTTGACAACTACTTGACAACTACTTTACGATTGTAAAGATAATACTATGAATAAAACTTTGGCAAGTAGTTGGTGTCCTCCTGCATCACGCGGAGAGGAGAATATAATGTTAAGTTTGGATTCAATACAATACCTAACGAAATATCTCGCTTGGGCGGTTCCTGCTTAATAAGTGGCCTTGGCATCACGTGTTTGGGGTGTACCTCGCTTGGGTTGTTCGCGCACCTCGGGTGAGCTATACGCACACAATTCTCCTAATTGGGAAGCATAACTTGATGATTCAGCTGATACATTAAATTACTTGTATTTTACGCTTGTTCCAGTTTCGTTCCATCCTGGGTGTTGATATTTATCTACCTCCGCGTTGAAATTGAATAGACCGTGCTTGTATTTGGATTCTGCATATTTCGTTCTACTAGATACTTCCTAGCTCTGAGAGGTAGATTGTGTTGGTGGCCGTTTGTTTACTAGAATGGTGTGAATATCTAACTTCGTGCCGGAAATATATACTTGAGCACCAGAGGTCTATAGCACCATCGTTCGATCAAGAGCATCAACAGTTAAAGCCTTATTCCTTAATTATTTCACCGATTTCAAACCATTGATGGACAGTTTAGTATTTTGATTTAATATTTATCATATCGCAGAGCGCAACTCTTCTTGAAAAAAAACCGTGAATGCTGGGGGATCCCAAGACTCTTATCTCACGAATATCTTGGAGAACAGATAGCCCGGGGCACTGCCCTCTGCAGCCCTGGGATGAACAGACACCGATATGCTTAACTCGCTTCCTTCACCAGAGAAAATTTGATAAGTCCTTCAATTTTTTTTCCTTCACACGCAAGACTATTCGGTTGTGCTCATATGTCTCAACAGTCTGATATCTACTCCTCATCTCTCTATGAGGGTGACCCTATAGCTGCATTCAACCCGCAACCTACTGAGGCCACTCTAACCGAGACTCTTTCTTCGTCCCATGCCAATTCCGACAGTATTACACGATTTACTTCTCAGCCGAATCTCGACCAGCAGTTACTTATATCCCCTCCGGATTCCGACTTTTCTCACTCACTTGCGATCCCTTCAATTCTCTCACGTATTCGACCCGATCGTTTGACTGAATTCATCCTATATACCAACATGAATAAGGAGGTGTTTGTCAATTGGTGGCTACAAACAATATATGGAAAAAGCCCCAGGGCAAAAACGTTCAACTGGGATCGAACTGGGCATCTATCTGAAGTGTGGAAGCACTTTGATCAGATTGCCTCTGTTACTGATGGTTTCCCAAAAGTGAAATGTCAACGATGCGGCAAGATATTCAATCATCCCGGACATACCAAAGGAGGGACCAACTCGATGGGTAGACATTTGAAGGGAGAAAAATGTCGACGAGCTGCTGTACCAACTCAGCAGTCTAGTATTCAACAACTTATGCAAGATGAGGTTAGTCCACCATGCATTAGAATGTTCTGTATTAAAAATAGCTAGGCTAGCAAATCTTCGAAAAGTAATCGCCCGGTAAGTAGAGAAGAATGGGAAGAAGAGCTCATCAACACCATTGCTGCTCTACAGCTGCCATTGCAGATTGTGGAGCATCTGCAGTTCCAAAAGTTCATACAAGTATCTCATCTAGCCACTTCTTTGCCTGAATTTCCCTCTGCAAGGACAGTTGGCCGATGGCTGAAAAGTATTGTCCAGGAACGTCAGCAAAATATCCTTCAGAGACTTCCTGTAGGTACAAAGCTCTCCATTGCCCTTGACTGCTGGACGTCTCCATTTCAACAAGCATTTATGGCAGTTACGGGCTACTTTATAGATGACGATTGGAACTACTGAGAGATATTGCTTGGCTTCGAGCTGCTTCACAGAACACATTCCGGGGTGAATCTAAGTGCTGTACTTCTGGATCTACTCCAGCAGCATCAGATTGCTGACCGAGTACTGACAATTACCACTGATAATGCGTCGAATAATAATACATTGATGTCAAGCATTCGAGAATCTGTCCAGTTACTTGGTCTTGATGATGGCATTTCTATTATCCGGGTTCCATGCATCGCCCATGTTATCCAACTCAGTCTCAAACAGCTTCTTGGTCAGATGAAAGCCAATCCGAGAAATGAGACCGTTGAGATGTGCTCCGAAGCTCGGTCTCAATCAGTTCATACGAGCGCAAGGCAACAAAAACGGGAAATTGTGGATACTCTGAACAAGGTGAGCTATACAATTTATTAATCTACGAGACTACAAATATACCTTATATCCCTAACTCTCTCTGATCCTAGATTCGCAACTTGGCAATCTACATTAATGCAAGTCCTCAACGCCGCGAAGCATTCTATAATCTCCAAACTGGCTCGCCAAAGCTAGTTCCGATTCAAGATGTAAAGACTCGCTGGAATTCCACATTCCTAATGCTTCGTCGTGCAAAGCGATTGCAGTCCATATTTAATGAGTTTTGCTCCGAATATCGCCTTCGAGACCTAAAACTTGATGAGGAGGAATGGCGCCAGATCGAGTATCTTCTTTCTTCTTTGGATCACTCAGCCTTTCTATAAGTTCACTTCCCACATCCAAGTCGTACGATATAAGGCTTCTTACCTTGACATAGAAATTATTCTTGCCCTCGTTTGAAATGCCATAGATGGTTTGGAGTAGGGACATGAGTTTTTGTTGATCGACGCATTTTCCGTCAATCTGCTGCATAGGCAGAGACACCATGGCTGGTTTATATGTCATGAAAAACATCAGACTTGATATATCGAGTTGTAGGTTTGTTATCTATATCCGAGTCTGACTGGGCACAACGGCGTTCGTTTATACCCTGCGAGGGCCTAGTGAAAAACACGCCCAGCCGAGGGCACTTCCCCACTCATTTTCCATTGCTCTACACGAGGCACCCTGCCTATACTGTCGGAAGTATGTTGGGCTAATCCTTGCCTGAACTGCTCGACATCTATATTTAAAGATTTGACATTAGTGTCTCCACCGTCCGGGTGGTGGTTCCAGACGGATCACCAACTACGCCGCAAACACTGTAGGGCTCGGATAAAATGCTATTACGACAACCAGCGCAAGGCGAATGACTCTTGAGGTCAGTGCATAGATCCTGCGGAATATGGGTACAGAACACCAAACCAATTGATTTCCTTACATCGGTCCATTTCATCGGCAAATCAGTGAATCTTAATCCTTTTTCGGCGTTGTCCACCCATGCCAACCGTCCTATCCCTAGCAAATTCCACTTGAGGGCATGCATGTCGAAATTCAGATGGTAAATAATAGACTAGCCACGACTGATATAGCCTATTCGACCCCAGAGCGGACTTTAGGATTCTTTAACAGAGTAATTGACTAGATTAGATTACAGCCTTCATCAACTTGCGTTCCAAGGCGCCAGTCATCGTAAGAAAAATAATAAATCCCATGGCAAAAAACTCCGGTTCAAAACACCCCAGGAACAGATCTTTTCAAATGAATGCCCTAATAATGTACAGTTATCATTAGTAAATAGTACGAAGTTGTTTTGGCCGATGTGCTTCTGCCCCGCATGAAACCATCCGCTTTCTCTTCGGTCGACGGTCCAATCTAGCCCAATGAAAATCAATAATCAGGACCCGCCGCAGCTCAGCGTTCCATAGAATATTATCCGGTCGAAGGTCCTCATGCAAAACTCCGAGAGAGCGGATCTTCTTTACAGATTTCGAGATTTCACGATTCAACTCTTCCTTATTGAATTCTGGACAAGAAGGCATATTCTCGATACTGCTGATAGGCTTCCCACCCCACCCCATAAGTAGCATATGCCGAATTGCCCCAGCCCCATGGAGGAAGTAGGTCTTCTCCAGGTCAATTGCTCCTAGGAAAACAGGAACTGCAGAACCCTGAGCCTGCTGCAGGAAACGATATACCTCAGCTTCGCGCAAGAGCTCCCGCCACAGGCAGGAGGTCGTGCCTTTTCCAACAACAGTGTACCCATATGCAGCACAGGTGACCTTGAACGGCGCTCCTGATGCTCCACAGCCTCCCATTGGCGTACAGTTCCGGTCGATATTGTCATCCAGCTGTCGCTTCACCAGTTGCACCAAAGTTGTGGGATCAATGGCGTGTCGCCTACTGTCTCCGCCCTGTTTATGGAGCATCACATTCGGGCAGGCATCATCGAGCAGACCACCCTGCTGCAGGCCATGTAGACACCGTTGTGTACAAAAGCGTGCATTATGCTGCCCATGTCGGCTGTCTGAAATCTGTGATGAAGTCGCCTGGCGCACCACTCGTTGAACTGGCGGAGATGAACTAACCTCGCTAAAACCGCGTTTTCGTTGACCTGAAGCTTCAAAATCCGAATCAGGATCTGAGGAATCATCATAGTGTGTTGCGGTAAAAGGTGAGCAGCCAGGCTGAGACCGGGTTGGCGCTCGGCGTCCCTCAGCGGTAGAGGATTCTGCTGAGGATGATGACGGCGGCGGAAACTCAGATATGGTGGACTTGGGGCTAGAATAAGTGTGCTTTGAATTCGGGGTACTTTGTGGCGATTCAGATTCAGAGACTGGAGACCGAGTGCTGTCAAAGCTAGACTTCCAGATAGGGAGCTGTGCCTGCGCTTCATTTCGCCACTGTTGATCGCGGAGACGTGAATGAAAACTCATCAGACATAGACACAATACCCGGGCGATGGCCGTTGTTGGCTGCAGAAAACTTTGTTCATCTTCTGAGTTCACTTCCTCGTTCGGTTCACACAGATGGTAACACAGGGTGCCTGGTTCTTCATAGGGGACTCGCAGAAGGACTAATGCAAGCCCATTGGTCACATATGAATATTCAAGTCCTTCCTGGATCATCACATGATACTCTTGGGCAATCACCGATCCAATGATCCTTTCAGCTTTCTCGTCCTCGGTATTAGGGACACTGTGAGCCTTGACCACCTGTTCCCAGAAGTCCATGGATTTAAGACCGTTGTGAAGGCTCTCAACCGGTAGCTTGTGGGGAGGCTTGTACTCAACTGTGGTAAGAAGTGTGCTAGTACCGTCGTCAATGCGGTGTATGCAATACTGATCAGGCCCGGAAGACTCGGATCTTGATGGTTGGTTTGTCTGTAAATCAAGGCTATTGGCATGGCTGTTGAACTGGACTCCATCACCCAAATGGAATTCATCTCGAGCGGTAGGTATCTTGCAAAGCTCTGCAATTATGTTCTGTACATAATTTTCAACAGCAGATCGCTCATAGCCCTCAAGGTCCCGTTCGCTGCTTATCGGTCTCTCTTTGACATTTTGTCCCTCATACTCCAGCGCAACGAGGGGTGGGAAAGCCCGACGTGCTGTATCCCCAGTCGATCCAAGATGGTTGCAAACAGAGTGATAAATGTCCTCCTGCTGGGTTTGACATTCCGTCCATGGGCGCAGTTTTACTGGGCACTTTTTCCCGATTGGTGCTGAGATTTTCCCTGAAGTGCAGCGAGATTGGTTTGCGACTCTCAATGATCTAGCGACGATATTGTGACCATATCGAATGAGCTCGTTAAAGGTTGTTGGTCGATTTTGTTCCTCTGCCTGTCTCCTTAGTTCTGCTTCATGCGTTCGTTCCTCCTCTGCTTGTTTCCGTAGCTCCTCTTCTTGTCTCCTTAGTTCTGCTTCATGCGTTCGTTCCTCCTCTGCTTGCGTTCGTTCCTCCTCTGCTTGTTTCCGTAGCTCCTCTTCTTGTCTCCTTAGTTCTGCTTCATGCGTTCGTTCCTCCTCTGCTTGTTTCCGTTGCCTTTCCGCCTCCAGAAAGAGTTTCTTATAATCTGGAATATCGTTGCTGGCCATGGAATCTGCAAGACGCGTGTGAAGGAGTGTTGATGTCAAACCAGTTTGGCAGGCGTACCGACAATTTTCAGCTCGTATTGAACAACGTTCGATAGCACAAGCAGATGTTAGTGATTAGATGATAGCCCGAAATTGCAAGATAATGGAGGGTAGTAGAGGTGTACTGAGGTCATTCAATATGTGCAATAATGAAAGGAGATCGCTAGGTGCCTTTCCCATGGTTATGTCTGTTTTGGTGTTCGGGACGGATATTAGTAAATCCTATTCCGAGCCAATTTCTTTGGCAGCTTCGAAGATAGCTTGCCTTCCAACAAAGGTTTGGACTCAGGCTTGGTAATTAGGCAATCTATCTACACTTTACCCAATTATAATTTGTATTCAATGCAGTGCAGGTGGGGTCTTAGGCGTGGATAATCCTTTCTTGGTGTAGGGAAATCGGCCTAAAGGGAACAGTCTATTAACCGGGTCAGTCAGCTGACGCCAAGACCGACGTTAATTAGTGATAAGGAATAATGTCGGACCGATTGGGCAAGTTCCGCCGGTCCGATGATATAGGCCAGCGTGAGCGCACGTTTAGATAGACAAGCACTCAAGCACTCAACCAGCTGCGTGTGGGTATATGCGTTAATAGGCAATACACTTCTCTCATTAAGACTGGATCTCTCCGTATACGACCTCGCTAGTCGCGGATAATCGACTCCTCCGGACCTCCGGCCCCGATCCCCATTTCAGGGACCCCGCAGCACGTGATCTTGACACGTGACCGAACTTCCGACGTAAAATAGTGATGAAGATCGGATGAAGATCGGACCGATCTAGTGAGCTCCGGAGAAGTTTTATCGTGCGGCGATGGAACGCTCTTAGTTAGTTCTATTAAGCACTCTACAGCAGATTCAATACTACATACATTCCCTACTGCGCGATACTGTCTCTACGGCTCACGGCTGTCATATGGGTTTCGTACGGTAATACGGAGAATCGGCACCGCTGCCCCGAAGCTTCCCCGTTTCAAATAGCAACTAAACTAAACTAAACTCTGCACAATCCAATCCCCAGAAGGTGCAGTAGAGATTAATCCTCCCCCACTCAATGAGGCCACACGTTGGCTGGGAATCTGGTTTGACCGGAAACTGAAGTTCAGGATCCACACACAAACACTGGCGACCAAGGCCAAACTGGCAGGCAATGGCATCCAAGCCCTGGCCAACACAGTACGAGGAGTTAAAGCTCCCCTACTGCGGCAAGCAACAATAGCCTGTGTTGTCTCAGTCTTATGTTATGGGGCTGAGGCGTGGTGGCCAGGGAGGAGAAGACTAAGGCAGGAGCTTACCATCCGCTCCCTTTTATATCTGAGCTTGATGTGATTCAGACTGTTGATTGGCCTAGGCCGTTCTTCGTAGGCATCCTTAGGGACTAGAGGCTGCGACAAGGTTCTCTAACACCCCACACCGTGTGTGATAGACTAGGCCATTAGGAATGCTCACTACCTTTTTTGGGGGCCCCTAGATTAGAGTGTCACTGTGACGGTTCAACGCTTCAACGCCGCCTCAGTGGCTGATATCGACAAACGCCACCATGCAAGCATACAAAGAAAGCGATTAGCGCGGCTACAGGAGTCATGGATAAAAACCCCTTTTCCTGTAGACAGATTCCCTTTCTTCTTTTCTCTCCAGATTCGATATTCTCGTCGATGGCTACAATAGTCTAGATAGGAATTCAGTTCGTTAGTATCTACTAGTTATTCCGAGCCCGTGACAAAGAGCCTCAGCCGTACTCAGCCTCGCCGATCAGCCATGTGCTACGACTACCTACATATATAGTAATACTACTCTGTACTCTGTACAGAGTAGGCAACGGGGCCAAGGAAGATCTTAACTTGAATGGAAAAAAGGAGTCTTGACTGTTTTCTATTTTTACTCCACTGAATTATCTGGCCTCTAATACACTAAAATAAAGCGGTTTTTGCACTAATTAAACGCCTACCGAGCAAAGCCCTACGAGCACCTTGCTTTTCTTGTTTTAGTACTTTCAGCTCTTTAGCTGGTCCGCCGACCTATTCCCTGTTCCTCAAATAGGCGCTCCGGTAATTTTAACGTCTTGGAACGGAAGATTGAGTGTATCAAATCCAGGCTCCTTCTCAATATTCACTGTGCCTATTATTCGCGAAAGAGCTTTACCATTGCCTTTGAATTGTTAGTTATTCTGTCAAAGACGAGATAATTGGAAAAGATTCTCTTTGTCAAAGATGAGTTCCCAGAATCATCTCCGGCCCCAGGACCCATGGTGTGACGGTCTCGTTCAATAGGAATCTATTGGTAGACTATCTGACGAAATACTAACATGAGGAAGGAAAGGAAAGAAGCTGGGTCAGCCAGCGCTGAGCTATCTAGTGTGTGCGAAGGGGTTCCTGCCCTATATTCAAACAAGTCAAAGTGGTCAAACACGCCATACTGCTAGCGAGCGCCTGCGCTCCGTAACACATGGTAATGTTCCCTGGCACGATCCCTTTCCTTTCTGGGTTCAGCAGCACAGATATATATATATGTACATTTTTAAAGGTTGTCAACGAACCAACGCTATAAGTGATGGCCAGCGCCTATACAAGGTTCAATTAAGCCGGGCTAAGCCAAGTCTGTGCTCATTTCAAGTTGTTGATATCCCTTTGAATTGTGGAGCTTCCTCTGAGTTGATGGCAGCAGGTCGATAATCAAAGAGAGAATATAACCAGTGAAGACAAAGGCAATGACTATTATCAAGCAGATTAGTACAAAGTCGAAAGGTCAAGAAAATAGGTACATACCCCATTCAAGAGTAGCAGCCATGTTGTTCTTGTTGTAGTGAGTGTGCTCTGTGATTTGAAAAGCAATAATGAGAGCAAGTTCAATGACAATGAAAGACATTTTAATCACAAAACTTGTTATGAGCATGGACTCTTGCAGAGCATGTGTGATGCCTAGATAGATATAATCTAAGCACATCAAGGCTGCACTGACTAGATACCCCACACTGAAGCTGTCAGCAATGCATACATATATCAAAATATCAGCAAGAGCTTACATGAATATTGTCACACAGGTATCATGCATGAAATGGTGGGCAATATTGTCAAAGACTGATAACAAAATCAAGCCTATACTTCCAATTACTGTGAAAAGGAATGAACCATGTGCGCACAAACTGTTGATATATCCCTTGTTTTGGACATATTGATAGAAAGAGAGATTCAAAAGGAGTACTGTTGTGATACATCCAATTATAAACAATGGCTTCAATTCCTGGGCTCCAATATCGGAAATGAACCTGTTTTACTCTTAGTTCAAATCACTTGGCAGCAGTGGTGGTTTCGTTGAAGGGGAAATGCTCACGGTATATTCTGTCCTGGTTTCATCAGGCCATATTTTGGTTCGCCGATCATAGTCCAGTGGCCTAACATAGCGAGAAGCATCGCTAAATCCCGGGTTAAATCATTGCTGACAGCGACCGTGGACGATTGAAAAGCTCACCTAGCCAGGTGGACGCCGCTACAGTCGGAAATCCCCAGGAAAGGGGCGACATTATGGTGTGGTTGTATAGTCAAGGAGTGTTTTTTTTTTTTTTTGGTACAATAATCATAGTCTTGTTATAAACGAAGGCGAAGAGACGGTGGGCTGGTGAAGTTGGATACCAGCCACATCTCTTCCAAGCGGTTGACAAGGAGAAATGATCCTTACATTGGGAATCAGGTGACAAGAAATTGTGCTCGTCGATCCTTACTCTACGGCCTCTAGCCGATATTCCTGCTTAGTCGATATATACTGTATCAGAAACTGTGAGGACCGCCCACAGTTCGGTGCCTTAGGCCGCCAAGGGCGGGCTGGCATTCTCCTATACACGTAATTAGTTCTCCGCACGACTATAACTAGGTAACCTGATCAATGGCCTTTGTCTTCGAAGCCAGCGATCAGTTCCTATATTTAGATTGTACTACCTTTGCAATATATCCTCCTCCTCCTTCCTCCTCCATAAACCCTCACACCCGAACCGTACACTCAATCTAATATACCCAAAGCTCGCACGTACTCTTCAGCACGCCACTTGATCCCAACGAGTACGGCTCTTACAGAAACACACACTGTTTCTTCAATTGGTCAGAACTTGGGTCTTTTGTTGACCGCAGACCTCGTGTGGGAAACAATCCTTTCAATCTTGAAGTTATAAGCGGAAGTGTGATTTCGACAAATCTGAGCTTTGAAGTAACAGTCTATGCGACCAGGCCGGCATAAGTCCAAGTTGCAAGCTGCTCGGGTGAGGGAACACACGTCCCAGTGAGGCAGGAGTGAGCTTCTCATAAAAATTTATCCATTATTTTAACCTATTTTATTCCATGTTTGCGTACACAGAACCACTGTGCGGGGCAAGGCGACGAAGCTGCCCTGATCCAAGGTGCGGCCTATGGAGTCGAGCCAGACTGGTTTCTGGAGACATCGTGTCGCGGTGACTAACTCCAGGTATCACAGTCAACAATGACCCAAACATGCATGTTCAAGGGAATATAGACTTACACACGGAGATTGTATCACATCGGACGGTTTCCCGGGCAAAACTCTCCAGCCGCGGCATCTAATCTAGAATGTCGACAGACCACTCGCCTCCCGTGGCGTCCAGCGCAGAGTGGATCTCATCGCGCAGCACATCTGTATATTCGGGGCCGGCGACGGCATAGTTCATCATTCCAATGGTATAGGCGGTGATTGGAAAGGCGATCTCCAGCGCACTCAATAGACAATCCCCGGCAAGAGTATGGACCCTCTTTTCTTCGACGAGCGCCAGATACCAGTATATGCGGTGGAGTTTAAAGCCCCTCATAAGCTTACGGTCGCGGAGCTAGTCGCAGGCTTGCATGAGATGGACCTGGCCCGCGATGTTATTGATCAGGAAGGAGACACGCCTGAGTTTCATACCACCCGCCTTGTTGCCGCCGTTGTCACTCAGATATTCTCATACATGCATGACTTGGGGATACAGAACGGGTGTATTCGGACAGGGGAGGCATTTGTCTTTCTACATATTCCGGAGGATCCCACAATAGTTCAATACTACTTGTGTTTCCCAAATCAAGACGTGCAGGCAGGCGATGAGAGCCGTCTCCACCGGACTGCCGTGGGCCAGATGCTTGCGTTCACACTCCAAGCGCTGGCCGCTGAAGCTCCGTCCCAAGAGTGGCACAATACCGCACATCAACAGCTCTCAACCTGGAAAGTCGAATACTTGGACATCTTGCGCGATATTCCCGAAGCGATTCGCAAGGAGCCGCCGCCCTCAAATTATCGGCCTTCACACTGGAAACGGAATCCAAAGACACACAATACACGTTCCCACGCTCGCTGTAATCCAGGTGTATCTACCCCGGCAGGCTCGCCAAGTGAAAGCAGTGATAGTGATGAGGATATGCCTTCGCTGTCCACCGCACCAGCCGCGCGCAGTTGATTGAGTCGCAGGAAAGGTAAACATTTATTGACTAGCGGACGTGAACGGGCACAACCCTACTGAAGAACAAAGCAAACTCCTTCTCAAAAGGTGCAGAGACCGTACTGCACCATGGCTTGTATCCATGGTATAGTCAACAGGGGTCCTCTGGATAAAAAGTGCCCTAACTGGCAACGTCACAGCGGCCAGAGGCATCCAATGGGCCCGCGGGAGTTCACATGCAAGCTGCACCATCAACTTGTCCAGAATCAAAATAAGGGTTTTGAGCCGCTACACATCCGTGGTCGGACGGGGTATCTCATGAAAGCGACTCTATTGTCTCATGGGTATACCGTAGTCATCAAGGCTACAACGAAGGAGAATCAGCACGCCCTTAAAACAGAAGTCAACAATTATCACAAGCTCTGAAGTCCCTCCAGAAGTATGGTGTTGAACACAAAGACAAAGAGTGGCGTAATATGCTGTGGGATGAACAGACCCGCAGTTTGGTTGTCGTTGACTTGGAGGACATGGAATGGCTTAAGCGGCCTCGGCCTTTCCAATCAACATCTGGCAATTCATTGGGTCGTCGTATCGTCCGAAGGCGCCTATCTAGTCGAGCTGCTGTCTGTACATCATGATGGCACTGGAAACGGCCGCCGCTTATCACTGTCCCGGTCTTATTTCCTGCGCGCCTTGTTGACTTCGGATTGTTGTGTCTTCCGTTCTGGGGAAAACCACCGTTCGGAGGAAGATGATGGTTTGGCTTTCGTATTTCCCTACCGAGTGGCGCGCCCGACCGAGCGGCGCACTTCCGACCATGGTCGAAATGTAGGAGTCTTTTTAACATCAACAAAATGCATTTCTATGTAATAACTAATTACTATTGCGATTAGGACATTGATTCCTTTTATGTCCTATAATATTGCAATCACTGCAACGTGGTGGCGCCCGTACAGAGCGGTATTCTATCATGGGTGCCGGTTCTGTAGACATAGTAGGTATGACTTCTTCCTCCTGGCCCCTGCTGAATAGAAAGGCCTTCTTCGGTAGCTATTCAATAGTTCGGTGGGTGCCTCCCGGGTGAGTTAAAGGGTGATGCCACTTTTTGGTCGCGCGACCGGGGATGAGCTTGGGTGAGTGCGCTGTAGAGAGGGTGAGCCATCATCCAGCGTCCCGTCACTGCAATCCTCTGAAATCCTTATGATCCACCAGCCAGTATACCGACACTGTTCATTGGCTGCTCTGCTTCTACTCCAAAAACTGAGTCACTTGGCGCCTGCACATAGCTTCAATCTGCTTTTACTCCCTACTGCTTGAGTGCTGTCTATGTATATAAATGTGCATAAACGCTGGTCTATAATATCGGACCGGCGGAGCTTGCCTAATCGGTCCGACGTTATTCCTTATCAGTGTACCATGCGGGCGCTAACTACGGCCCGATGACCGCCATCCGAGATCTGAATCCTAATTTCAGTTGTCCAAGGGGAGTGTAGGGGACAGATAAATTGGAATTGGTCAGATATCACGAGTCTACGAAAGGAAGGGTTCTATGGCATAAAGGATATTTTATTGGTATCTTTATCCGACAAAGACTTTGCTTAGAGCCGTATGCTGAAGTCAAATAACCCTAAGAGAGAGAGATAACCTTTCTATACTGTTCTTGCATGTCATCATGCCAAAAGGCTGATGTAATTGTAGGGTTTTGATTAGAACAACCAGTCTATCTGCCGAGGCCTTGGCCACCTTCAAAAGATCCTATTGACACTTCCCGAATCTAGAGCAACCAGGTCGATTTCTCCAAGCCAATATGACTGTCAATACCGATCCAGAGAGCATCGTCAATGAACCTGGCCGCGGCTTCTTGGGCCATCTTGCGTCTTTTATTCAACGCTATCCATACCGGGGGAGGCAGCAGTTCCTCGTCGATTTTGAGGCGGAACGGCACCGCCATCGAACCGATACCAGCGGGCATGTCAGTGAATGGTTTCTCCTGACTGGAGTTGATAACCACATCTTTAAAAGCGAATTTATCGATCCCGTCAACCAGAAAACCCCATGGACATCCTGGAACTCGTACGACGCTCATCTCCAGTTGTTGCTCGTCAAAATGACCAAGTCACCTGCTCACGAAACCGCCTCCATGACCTTCCACAATATATTTCTGGAAGCTGTGGAGCCCACCGGGCTAAAGCGCTCCCTCAAGGAGATTGGTAGCGCCACACACTTCGCTTCCCTGGGTGCCAAAGAGCCTGATCAAGCCTGGCGGCCACATCGACTTCCCTCCAACCGCTCGCGAGACTGGCCCAGCGTCGTGATGGAGATCGCCTATTCTGAAACCGAGTCGAAGCTGGGATCTGGCGTGCGGTTCTGGATGCGAGCGTCGGGGGGCGACGTCAAGGTCGTACTTACCTTGCGCATCAATCGCCAGCAACCTAAAATCAGGATTGAAAAGTGGGTGAGCAACAACAGCAACAACAATCGCCATCATCTTGACCAGAGCGTCACCATCTCAAAAGCAGACAATAACCGTATCATAATATCCAATGCGCCGCTTACCATTGATTTTGAGGAACTGTTTCTGCGACCAGCTAGCATGCCAAGAGAGAGGAACATCGAGGTGGACGCAGAGAAGCTACAGTACTTGGCAACGGAGATATGGGATGAGCAGGGATTCTTAAAGAGAGAGCAAATCAATAAATATCTTCCATCTTGAAGCGGGTAGCTAGGGGAATTTGGGAGTCGATTATCCACGACTAACGAGGTCTATATGGAGAGGTCTAGTTTGACGAAAGAGGAAGGTGTGTTTTGCCTATCGAACTTGTATGTACACACACAGCTGACTGAGTGTTTCTCTAGCTAAATGTGCGGACACGCTGGCCTATCCGACTAATTATCCGGTCGATTCTGATCACTTACCAATCATAACAAATCACGTCCTCTCATGCTAGGAAAGAAGCTCTCTCTTCCAACAAATATCAAAAGCTAGCCATCATCTATAATTTATGGTCATGGTAGGGCCCTTCGCGGATTGCTGAACGTGCCTACCCCTGGTGACTGGACGCTTCTGTCTAAAAACATCACGGTCGTATCTGAGCATACCGCCAGTTTTAGGCAACAATCCTTTCCAGGTCTCATTTTCTACAAAAATACTAGATTGATCATGCTTCTCAGCGGGTGTTGAGCATTCACAATGCAAGAAACAGTGGTTTGGTGCCTAAACTAATGGAGCCCTTGCTTCGTGGGCTTACTATACAGATCTTAGAGAAGAGAAAGACCTATTTACACGAAGAGATTTTATAGGGGTTGTGTAACATCACTAAGCAGCCGTTTGCCTTGATTGCTTGCATGGCATCGTTTGCTGATAAAGGTGCTGAGGCGCTGAGGCGTCACACAGCTGTGGGATCACGTTTCTGGCCTTTGCCCACAGAGCCCGGACAGAGGCCATTACAGCACAGAAGCAGAGATGGCTTGCCAGGGAGCTCAGCCAGTAATCCTGACAGGGTTGACCAACCTACAGGCCAGAGGAATTGGCAGCTTGACCCCTCAGCTGCAGTGGCTCCCAAACACTTGGCAAGCTGCTATTTTCAACTGAAGAAAGCACACAGCTGTGACGGCTCAACGCCGCATCAACAGCTCAACGCTGCGTCAACAACTGACACAGACAAACGACATAAATACGCCAGACAAGACATTGGCGATGTCAAAAAAACGCCTATAAAACCCCTTCTTCCTCTAGATAGATTGCCTCTTCTCTTTTTCCCCCATATTCGATATTCTCATCGATAGCTGCAATAGTATAGATAGGAATTCAAATTCGTTAGTATCTACTATTCCGAGCCCGTGACACCTACAGCACATGACCCCTTCCCCAGACAGTGCAATGATGACTATCAACCCCCAGCCATGCTCGTTGACAGCGAAGAAGAATACCAAGTGGAATGCATACTAGACTACCACCAGATCCGCCGCGGACAAGGATTCCAATGACAGTACCTAGTAAAATGGACTTGGTTACTAACACCCTGAATGGACTGCAGTGCACAACATGGAAAATACCACTGCACTTGATGAATGGGAACAGCATCATGAAAACCAGAACCATATGAGAGAGGAGCAAGATTCTTAGGAGGGGGGTATTGTCACAGGCTGCGCCTGTCGCATAAGCAGTATATTTAGTCGGGCGGAGAGGTTACCAGACGGAGAGATTATTGGAGGGACTATCGGTCCCACACTGCGCGCACATGTATTTAGAGCCGCCTGACTGGGCATTCGTGCTTTTCTTCAACGAAATCTTTTGTGCCAAAGCTAGTCATTAGCATTCCGGGCCCAGCCCTTAACACATCAATCGCAATGGTATTCAGCTATTCCAAAGGAATATAGGATTAGCATGAGTGATAATGGCTGGACAAATGATGAATTAGGATTTGGATGGCTCCAGGAGATGTTTGAGAAGTATACTGCCTCCCAAACTATTGGCAGATATCGCCTTTTGATCATTTTTGCACTGAGAGGAATATTATCCCTTTATATATGCCTCCAAATTCATCTCATCTACTTCAGCCTCTTGATATAAGCTGTTTTGCGCCACTGAAGCACTGTCACGGGCTCGGAAACTAGCAGATAAAACGAATAATATTCATATCTAGACTAGGTAGCCTAACGACGAGAATATCGAATCTGGAGAAGAAGAAGAAAAGGAAATCTATCTAGGCGATGAACGGTCTTTATAAGCATTTGTGTGGTGCGGCTTAAGCCCTTGTTTGCCCATATTGCTTGTATGGCATCGTTTGATATGTTGGCGCTGTTTGTCTGGCGTTGAGCCGTTACAAGCACTACTATGGGCAGAAAATCAGGGAGATGGCGCAAAATGACATTCATTCAGTTAACAAACACGAATTCCTATCTATCTACACCAAAATCCATACTCGTTCATTCTCAAAGGCCAATATATTGGGTGGATTTGCAGCTGCTGGTCTTATTCCTTTTAAACCAGAGAGAGTGCTCGCAAAACTCCATATCAAGCTGAAGACACCAACTCCACCTTCTTCTCCATCCAGCAATCAATCCTTTTATTTAGGAAGAACACCAGCCAATCTTTATCAGTTGAGTCAACAGAAAAAGAAGATTCAAGACCTTCAACAACAGTCTCTATCCTCAGTTGTTGCAGAGCAGATGCTTGAGAAAGTCATAAAGGGAGCAGAGATGGCAATGCAGAATTCTATCCTTTTACAACAAGAAATCAATCGGCTTCACACATCAAATAAGCATCAGAAAGAGAAGAATAAGATGACACGAGCCTTTATTCAAGATAAAGGGAGTTTAACAGGTGAAGAGGGGCTGCAAAGATTGAGAGAAAGAGAGGCCATACAAGAGCCATCATCATCATCATCAAGATCCCGACGACCAGCACAGTGCAGTAATTGCAATAAAGAAGGCCATTATAGATTGAAATGCCCTGTTCCCTGTTAGAGAGCAATAGATTTAATGGATTTAATGGGTTTGGTTTGCTTTAATAGGGAGAGGATCAATAGATATAGAGGTGGCTCGCCGCCGCCGCCGACCGCGCCATTCGGTGGTGAATTACATTATGTTAACTAACTAACTAGTTAACGTGATCGGTAAGCGAGTGGTCCATGTAAGCGAGTGGTCCACCTAACGCGAAAACGCGTCTAGAAATTATATCTAATTCTTTAACCACCCACTATGCCACCAATTCGCACCCGAGGCTTTAGAAATTCAATAGAGCAAGAGGGTAGGATCTTATTAGCTATCCAGGCTATTAAGAAGCAAGAAATTAGCACTATTCGTGAAGCAGTGCGCCATTTTGAAGTCCCAAAGTCTACTCTCCTCCGCTGTCTTAACAGTACTCCTAATCAAGCTGAAACCCGCGCCAACAACTATAAATTAACAGAAATTGAAGAGGAATCGCTTCAAAGATGGATTATCTCACTTGATGATCACGGAGCAGCACCACGACCTACTACTGTACAAGAAACTGCAAATCTTCTTCTCGCAGCGCGGGGAACTACCCCGGTTCAAACAGTCGGCGAAAAATGGGTTTATAACTTTGTGAAAAGGCATCCTGAGCTTTCAACCCGATTCTCAAGGCGCTATAATTACAAGCGCGTGAAGTGTGAGGACCCAAAGATTATCATGGAGTGGTTTAATTGCGTGCAACATACAATATTTCAATATGGTATCAACCTGGATGATATCTACAACTTCAATGAGACTGGATTCACAATGGGTTTAACAGCTACTGCAAAAGTCATTACAAGGGCTGAATACTACAGTCGGCGCTCACTTTTACAACCTGGAAATCATGAGTGGGTAACTGCTATTGAGTGTACGAATGCCTCAGGATGGGCCTTGCCTCCATGTGTGATTTTTAAAGGCAAGATCTTTATTGAGGCTTGGTTCGATAACATTCCAAGCAATTGGCGGTTTGAACTAAGCCCAAATGGCTGGACTTCTGATGAAATCGGGCTTCGCTGGCTAGAAAAGCTCTTTATTCCTTCAATGACTAGTCGTACGAAGGGAAGGTATTGACTTTTGATCCTTGATGGCCATGGTAGTCATTTAACACCGAGATTTGATGAAATCTGCCAAAAAAACGATATTATACCAATTTGTATGCCCGCGCATTCGTCACATCTTTTACAACCGCTCGATATCGGCTGTTTCGCGGTGTTAAAGCGAGCATATGGTCAGATAGTTGAAATGAAAATGCGTCTTGGGATCAATCATATTGACAAGTTAGACTTCCTTGAAGCCTACCCGCACGCACGAATCGAAGCTTATAAATCCAGTACTATCAAAAATAGCTTCGCAGCTGCTGGATTAGTGCCGTACAACCCTGATCATGTGATTTCAAAGCTTGATATTCGCCTTCATACGCCAACCCCCCCGGCAAGCCAGGGTAGCGAATCAAGCCGCAATTTCACACCAAAAACCCCTTTTACAGAGAAACAACTACGTCGGCAAGCTTCTTCAGTGAAAGCCTTACTTCATACAAGATCACGAAGTCCACCGAGCCCTTCGGATCGCGCGTTAAATCAACTTGTTAAAGGCTGCCAGCTTGCAATGCATTACAGTATTTTATTAGCAAAGGAAAACAATGAATTACGCGCTGCAAATGAGAAGAAGAAGCAAAAACGGACTCGATCTAAAAGGCAGATACCTCAAAAAGAAGGCCTTTCAGTTTCAGAGGCTCGCGAGCTAATAGAGGCCCCGATTGAGGCCCTGATAGCTCCAGGGACCCCCCAGGAAGGCCGTATTTCCCTACCTTTACAGCCACGTACGCGGCCCCCGCGGGGATGCGGAATATGTAGGGTCCCAGGACATAGAAGAGAGACATGTCCAGATAGACCTCATTAGGTAGTTTTATTAATTTAATGGCGTTTTGGTTGATATAAATGCATTTAGATACTATATATGGGGGGTGGGTGGACCACTCGCTTACATGGACCACTCGCTTACCGATTACGTTAACTAGTAATAGTTATAGTTACCTTCTTCTAGTATGTGTATGCCTATTTTTATCTTATAAATAAGTCTCTATATCTATTGGTGGCTGAGATATTAAGGCTATAAAATGTGACATTTTGTATGGAAAACAGAGGTGCGCCGCTCGGTAGTGGATTACATTAGTTAGTTAACGTAATCCACAAGCGAGTGGCCACCACAAGCGAGTGGCCACCCTACTGCGTTTCGCGTCATTTTCGTGCACTCTTCTTCCTTTAATCACCCACCATGCCACCAATTCGCTCTCAAAGCTCTAGAAATTCAATAGAGCAAGGGGGTAGGATCTTATTAGCTATCCAGGCTATCAATAAGCAAGAAATTACCTCAATTCAAGAAGCAGCAAACCAATTCAATGTGCCTCGTACAACTCTCCGGCGCCGGCTCGCTGGATGTACAAATCGACATGAATCTCGCGCCAATAACCATAAATTGACACAAATAGAAGAGGAATCGCTTCTAAAATGGATACTCTCAATGGATTCTCATGGAGTAGCCCCTCGGCCCGCTACTGTACAAGAAATGGCCAATCTTCTACTTAACTCGCGTGGAACTACCCCGGTTCAAACAGTTGGTGAGAATTGGGTCTTAAACTATGTGAAAAGGCATCCAGAGCTTTCAACCCGATTCTCAAGGCGCTATAATTATGAGCGTGCAAAATGCAAAGACCCAAAAATCATCCATGAGTGGTTTGATTGTGTGCAACGTATGATACTTCAATATGGCATTGACCCTGATGATATCTACAACTTTGATGAGACTGGCTTTGCAATGGGTCTAACAGCAACTGCAAAGGTTGTTACCAGGGCTGAATACTATGGTCAGCGTTCACTTTTACAACCTGGAAATCGTGAATGGGCTACCGCAATTGAGACAATAAGTGCATCAGGATGGGCCTTGCCTCCATATATTATTCTCAAAGGCAAGGTCTTTATTGAGTCTTGGTTTGATAACCTCCCGGATGATTGGCGCATCGAAGTCAGCCCAAATGGATGGACATCTGATGAAATTGGGATTCGGTGGCTTGAAAAGCTCTTTATTCCATCAACAATTGCTCGTACAAAGGGGAAATATCGACTTTTAATCCTTGATGGCCATGGAAGTCATTTAACACCAAAATTCGATGAAATCTGCAGTCAAAATGCTATCATCCCAATTTGTATGCCAGCACATTCATCACATCTTTTACAGCCACTTGATATCGGTTGTTTTGCAGTGTTAAAGCGATCATATGGCCAGATGGTTGAATTGAAAATGCGGCTCAATATAAATCATATTGACAAATTAGACTTTCTTGACGCCTACCCACACGCATGAATCGAAGTATTCAAACCTGAGACTATCAAGAATAGCTTTGCAGCAGCTGGTTTAGTGCTGTACAACCCTGATTGAGTGATTTCAAAGCTTGATATTCGGCTTCGTACGCCAACACCCCCCGGAAGCCAGGGAAGTGATTGGGAGCCTAAAACGCCGTCGAATTTCGTCCAATTACAAAAGCAATCATCCTCGATCAAAGCTTTATTAAGGCAGCGTTCAAAGAGCCCACCGAGTCCACTTAATTCTGCGATAAATCAGGTTCTTAAAGCTTGTCAAATCACAATGCAATCAACTGCTTTTCTTGAGAAAGAAATAGGTGAATTATGCGCTGCAAATGAGAAGCAGAAGCAAAAGCGTACTCGATCTAAAAGGCAAATACCTCATGAAGGTGGTCTCTCAGCTCCAGAGGCTCACGAGCTATTTGTGCAGCCAGAAGCAGCAATTGAAGCACCAGCACCCCCCCGGCTGAGAAGGCCTTCACCACCTTTACAGCCGCGTATGAGAGCTTTACCAAAGTGCGGGGCCTGTGGAAATGAAGGACATAAGAGAAATGCATGCCCAGTTAGACTTAATTAGGTAGTTTTCTTAATTTAATGGCGTTTTGGTTGGAATAAATGCATTTGAATACTATAGATGGGGCGGAAGGTGGCCACTCGCTTGTGGTGGCCACTCGCTTGTGGATTACGTTAGTTAACTAGTTAGTTAACTAGTTATTCATTGGTGCCCAATTATTCAGGCATACATAAATCATCGCCTGCGATACCCCATTCGGCTATCCCCGCAATTGACAGCTTGAAGCGGATGTCAGGCACGTGAGCCAATTTGGCTTTTCGTGTGAATTGCCTATTTTGGACACCCCTGCCTGCTGTCACATCTATCATAGCCAGACTTGGTACCCAAAGACAGACTTCTACATCCATAAATCCAGGCAATATTGACGAGAAACTTAACTTTAACTCAATGGACAAAAGTACACTGTCGGAAGTCCACCGAGCGAGTCCAGCCCCTGCAGGAACCATACTTTCATAGTCGCAGGAATGTACTCCGTACGGATACTATGCATGACTGAAGATTAATTGTCCTCGCCAATCTCCTGCCAAATTTGCCAATGCAAACGTGCGCTAATAGATTACGTTGCCTCTTGGGGTCACCGCGGATCCATGGAGTCGAGTCTATGGAGTTGGGGACCACTGGTGCTGCTCTCCCCGTGGGGAGCTGAGGGCAGCCTATGTACTTCTCCATAATTGATTGACACGCCAGTATGACTTGTAGAGAGGATGTGCCAAAAATCATTGGGTTTGACATCGATGAAGGATAGCCACTTAACAGGACCAAGAACAAAGTGTTTCATATGCTGCGTGTGTCACTCTTTGTTATCCCTTATTATTGCATAGTTCCCCTCGGAGCATGAGCCATCCTTTCCTCCAGATTCAAGGTTTGCACTATCCGCGGTTGCACTAGTTAGCGACTGACAAAGGTGATCGGCATGCAGATTTTATTGCCGCAGAGTACATAGTAATAGTTTACAGAGTATGTACACTGTAGTAGAGTATCAATAGCTCTGCGATACAGATATATTAATGTTCTATTTTATGCTGTGGTGAGTAGCTAAGTATAGCGAATCAGCCACCCACCGCCACACACATCGCCGCCAACCCGGGTTATCGGAATCTTGGCATGTTACGCTAGCCTAATGAAGTTAAATTAAATTATAGACCAACCAATAAAAAACAGGACTTAGACGTACCCCAGTCACGCCAAGGCCAGCGCTCGCCCGAGAAAGAAAAAACACTAGTCCGCCCTAGGACTAGTGCTTCCCCATGAAGAAACACGCGGCGAACCCCGGACAAGACAGGCAGAATTAATCACCTGCGTTAATTTTCGACCTCCTCTTTTCATCTTCTTATATACCTTTGGGTCACCACTTTCCCCTCCTTTGTCTTTCACCTACTTCTTTTTTCTCCGTCTTTTTATTTGTTGCTTTGAGGGGAGGGTGATAGGACTGTCAAGTACAGTCGCATACCCTGAAGAGAGGAGGGTTTCGGTATTCGCCCCTTTCCTCATCGCCTATTTGCCGAGTTCAGAGCCGCCCTCGACCATTCCGTCACCGCCGCAACCACTCCGTCACCACTTTTCCACGACTACTATCGATATTGAACTCGCATCTTTCCTCTCCGCGCATATTCTTGTGAATTCCTGTACTGTGACCGCTTCAAGCTGGTCGACAGACGGCAGCAATACCGGCACTTACCGCTGTCGCATTCAACCATGAGATTGGGTACATCGGCCTCCATCGCGCAGTATACTCGTCTTCGTCAATCATGCTCCAGTTCAGTGGTGGTTCATTCGAGTCCGTGAAATTGTAAATTATGGCGTGGATATTCGACCGGGATAGAGCTTGGTTTGATTATACTCCGTTTTGTACAGACACTACTTCGTCCTTTTTCTTGACCTAAAAGCCTCTCGTCCACCATGGCCATAGGCAATTCGCTTTCCTACCCTCCGGAGGGTCTCCTCCATGGATACCAGGGGGATAATGTGGCCATCAAGGCTTGTATGATCGTGTTCAGTGCCATTGCCTGGTACAACGCAGTCGAACTCATCATTCTCATCTTTCTCACCTTCAATCGCTACAGCGGTCTCTATTTCTGGGCAATGTTTTTGTCTACCACCATCGGTGTTATCTTTCATGCGATCGGTTTCTTGCTTGAATTCTTTACCATCGGTCCCATTGGATTAGCGATAACGCTCGCCACCATTGGGTGGTACTTTATGGTCCCAGGCCAATCCTTTGTCCTCTATTCTCGCCTTCATTTGGTCGAACAAAGTCCCGTTGTGTTGCGGCGCGTATTTCACCTCATCGTCTTCAGCGCCGTCGTCATTCTCATTCCGACCACGGTCCTCACCTACTGCACCGTCTACGTCGGCAGCCAAGCATCTATCAGGGGCTACAATGTCATGGAGCGCCTTGAACTCACGTGGTTTTGTGCGCAGGAAATCTTGATTGCCAGTATCTACATTTTCGAAACCATCAACATACTTCGCCTGCGGCCGGAGAAGGAACTTCATCGGAGCAAGTTGATGTACGAGTTGATCACCATCAACCTGGTGATGATCTTTTTGGATATTGCTCTTCTTGTGTTGGAATACGTCGGTTTATATACTCTACAGACAACCTTGAAGGCCGCCGTATACAGTGTCAAACTCAAGTTGGAATTCGGCGTGCTGGGCAAGCTGGTTTCGCTCGTACACACCCACCGTTCTGACCTCACATCCTCCGAATACGACGAGTTCCCGAATTTCGTTGATCCAGCGCAGTTGACCGGTGATATCACCCATGCAGCTCCGATGGAAGATGAGAGGCGACAGTCGCGGCCACCGTGGGGGCGTATGTCTGAGGACAGTATACCCGCTTCAGAACGACGGGGCCGTCCGTCATTTTCGCTCGAGACTTCTCGACCGCCATGATTGCACAGCTTTTGTATATCACCGACCTTTATCTTAAACGAACCGCCTCTGGGCGTGCACATATCTGCATACATATTTGCACAGTGCTACCTGCCACACGAGATCTCGCACTCGACGCAATCATCCCGCCGAGTGCGGAGTACATACATGCCTCTCCAGCCGGGTATCGGCGGAGTACGGTGTACTAGGGCATCCATGACTCTATACTGACGTCAGCGGTGATGACCGAAACATGGCACGACAGGGATACCCTTGTATTGTATCATAGTGAGAAATTATGTGATTTATGCGAGATGTATTAACATGTAAAGCAAATATCCATTTTCGTACCGAGTGTACCTCTCTTACTCTGACTACTCTGATGCTCAGCCAAGCACACATCGTAGAATTTTCCCCCTTCGCACACTGCAGTGTCCATACCGGGCCTAAGTGTAAAACAATTGAAAAAAGAAAATTAAATTAAAAAAAAGATAAAGAGGTCCTGCCCGGGATCGAACCGGGATCGGCGGAATCAGAATCCGCAGTGATGACCATTACACTACAGAACCACGTGATGTCTATTTCCAGACACACTGAGATATATAACTGACCACTACCCTATATAACCAGCAATGGCAGTCACCATACACCGCGGGCCATATAAAACCATCCCCGCGAACACCTCCCCCGGCCTCCAATTCCTCAAATCCTTCCTCCCCGCCCTAGACTGCCTAGATCCAATCAGCCAACCCGTCGCCCCATTCCTCCACCCCGATGCCCCGATCTACGTGGGCAGCAACCCGCCCAGCACCGGCCGCCAGGTAGTCCCGCTCCTCGAAGTACGCAGCAAACACCTCTCCGCCTTCCACCATGACATGGAGGTAGCCTGGGATATCGTCCCGGAGGGGTCTGACGGGCACACACGAACGGTGATGTTCCAAGCAACCAGTGTGACGGTGTTCCGGAAAGATCCGGATCAGTTTGCGGTGCGGATGGAGGAGTTTAATGTTCTGGAGTTGAAGAAGAGATCAAGGGAGTTAGGGCCGGGACAGGAACTAGAGGGGCAGTTGGAGTTGGAGTTTCAGGTCGTGGAGATGCGGACGTATTTTGATGCTCGGCCGGTGCAGGATCGGGCGGCGAACTTGCATCGGGAGTCTGCGTTTGGGGAGGCATAGCCTGTCGATTGATCGGGGTGATCTGGTTATCGATATGAGTATATCGATCGATCAGTGATTGACTTGTATGGAGTGTTGAAGATGCTACTAGTAGCTGACTCAAGTAGGTCCCGTGACATCATTGGTATGGAATGCAACCTCACTTTATTTTGACTTCATCTTGCACTGTATAACACTATCATACTACTCCGTACTCTGTACTACTGTCTGGATATCTCTCTCACTAAGTAGTTCTATATGCACACTCCAATCCCTCCTTCCACGCCCTCATACAACCGCTGATTGGACGGTTCCCACTTCCCCCAATTGCCTGCCCTGTTATGGCTGTCTTCCACTTTCTTCCACTTCCCTCTCAGTATCCTTCTCCCTCCAGCCAAAAGACTCTCGACGAAGAATTCTCTGCAATCGAGCGGTCTTCTCTGTCAGCCACTCATAGTTGACTTTGACGACCCTGACCCGAGTCCGCTTTTTGCCCCGCGTGGTCCCATCCCACTTTGGTGAGTTGCTCTTTTTCCTATGCTACCAGAGAGTAGTACTCGCACCTTGTACTTTTTTCCATTCTTTCTCAGATTTCAATGTAATTTCTACTTGCTCACTGGCTAAGCCATTTTCAGCTCATCCTCAGTCCAGACTCAGCTATCGATCCTCTTCCGAAAAGTCGCGCCCGATCCGAACTGCCGTCGCCCTAAGAACGATCCACATGTTGGCATAGTTTACTTTTCACTTCTATTTCAATTTTTTCTTTTTTTTTTTTTTTTTTTTTTTTTCTCCAACGCTCTCCGTCGAGGCCCGCCGTTCGATACCTCACAAATGACGTCTCCGGAGAAATCTGGCGGCGTCAATCAAAGCTCAAGTCGTCTCGCACCACCCACCCAACCAAGCCTCCAGCGCGAAAACAGCTTCGATGGCACAGATATTGTGTATCCCATTCGCTCCGTCGTCTCTGTTGATCCAACGCCACAGACTCCTGAACCGGTGCCACCCCATCCGGCCTCGCCTACCAAGGACGGCGCTCGTCGGTATTCTATAATCGATGCGCATACCTGGGATCAGATGCAGTCTCAAGCCAGGGCGGATTCTGTGAACGATCCTCCCCATTCGGCCAGTACGGCAAACATTCCCGACCTTGACGAACCCGAATATCGACGGCGCAGCTCCGAGGCGACTGAGGAGAGTCTTCCGGTTGTAAATCCGGATCACCCGCAAAACCAGGAAATGCTCGAAGGAACCAGTCTTGTTACCTCACGATTCGAGCATGTGATTACAGAGCGCGGCCACGCTGTCGCCACAAGACCGGGTGCCCCCTTCCAACCTTGCGAGAATGAACCGATTCATATCCCCGGTGCGGTGCAGGGCTTTGGTGTGTTAGTGGCGCTCCGCGAGGAAGCGGACGACAAGTACCTCGTCCGCGTCGCCAGCGAGAATTCCAAGGCTCTGCTTGGATATTCCCCGAACGAGTTATTCGCCCTGAACAATTTCTGTGACATCCTCAAGGACGACCAAGCTGATGCCCTTCTGGACCACATCGATTTTATTCGCGACGATTCGTTCGACCCCAGTGTGGACGGCCCCGAAGTATTCCTCTTGGCCATCAAGCAGCCCACGCGACGCTCTCGCAAGTTCTGGAGTGCCGTCCATCTTTGCCCAACCGATCCCAGCCTGATCATCTGCGAATTCGAGTTGGAGGATGACCAGGTCAATCCGTTGAATGTCTCAGGTCGCGGGACGCCATCGTCGCCCAGCGCAACTCTAGGGTCGGCACCGACCCCAGAACAGCTCACAGCTAGCACCAGCAGCATCAACCAGCCTTTACGCGTACTGCGAAATGCTCGCCGGCGGAGAGGAGAGGCGGCCGCCATGGAAGTGTTCAGCATCCTAACTCAGATCCAAGATCAACTAGCCCGTACAGAGACGCTTGAGTCTTTGCTGAACACAGCAACCGGGCTAGTGAAGGAGCTGACCGGCTTCCACCGGGTCCTGATTTATCAATTTGATCTGAATTGGAACGGTACAGTCGTGGCCGAACTCGTTGATCCCAAAGCTTCCGTCGATCTCTACAAAGGCCTCCATTTCCCCGCCATGGACATCCCCAGACAAGCTCGTGATCTTTACCGGATCAACAAGGTTCGACTGCTATATGACCGTGATCAGACGACCTCGCGACTCGTGTGCCGTACGGCCAAGGATTTGGAGACACCGCTGGACATGACCCATGCTTATCTGCGTGCGATGTCCCCCATTCACATCAAGTATCTAGGAAATATGGAAATCCGCGCATCCATGTCGATCAGTATTAACGGATTCAACGAGCTTTGGGGACTCATCTCGTGCCATTCGTATGGCAAATCCGGCATGAGAGTCTCGTTCCCTATCCGAAAAATGTGCCGGCTAGTCGGAGATACCGTCTCGCGAAACATCGAGCGCCTCTCCTATTCCACACGACTTCAGGCCCGTAAATTAATCAACACCGCTCCCACCGATGCAAATCCTTCCGGATACATCATCGCCTCGTCGGATGATTTACTCAAGCTGTTTGATGCTGACTACGGCGCTCTGTGTATTCGGGATGAAACGAAAATACTGGGTAAACTCACCCACCCCCAGGAGATCCTGGCCTTGTTGGAGTATCTGAAGATGCGCCGGATCAACTCCGTCCTTGCGTCGCATCATGTCACAAAAGACTTCCCGGACCTGCGCTATCCTCCAGGTTTCAAGCATATCTCGGGTTTACTTTATGTGCCTCTGTCTACAGGCGGAACGGACTTTATGGTCTTCTTCCGTCGTGGCCGCTTGACGGAGATTAAGTGGGCTGGTAACCCATACGACAAGAAAGTCGTGGATGGCCACCTAGAGCCGCGAAAGAGCTTTCAGACCTGGTGCGAGACTATCCTCGACCAATCCCGGGAATGGACTGAGACCGATGTGGAAACGGCAGCGGTCTTGTGTTTGGTGTACGGAAAGTTCATCAAAGTGTGGCGGCAAAAGGAAGCGGCCATGGAGAATTCGCAACTCACACAACTGCTGTTGGCCAACTCGGCCCACGAAGTTCGGACTCCACTGAATGCCATCGTCAACTATCTTGAAATAGCAATGGAAGGCACATTGGACAGTGAGACCCGCGATAGTCTGACCAAGTCTTACTCTGCTTCGAAATCGCTTATCTACGTCATCAACGACCTGCTCGACTTGACTAACACGGAGAAGGGACAAAATCTTATCAAGGATGAATCCTTTGACCTGCCACAGACGATCAAACAGGCTATGGACATGTTCGAGGGTGAAGCTAAACGCAAGGGAATCACTTTCAATGCCCACTCCCACCCCGGACTACCGACTGCAGTTGTGGGAGATCAGCGGCGTATTCGCCAGGTGATTTCAAATCTTATCTCGAATGCCATGCAGCATACTTCGACCGGAAGCGTTACCGTCGAGGTCTGGCGCGCGCCAGTCCAGCCCGACAACGGCGACGTGATCATTGAAATGGTGGTCGTGGACACCGGTTCGGGAATGTCTCGAGATACCCTAGAGGCATTGTTCCAGCAGCTTGAGCAGGTAGGATCTATGGATGACGAAGAAGGCCAAGATCACCTCCCTTCCCTGGGAGGACAAGAAAAACGGGTGCTCGGGCTGGGGCTTGCGCTTGTGGCTCGGATCGTCCGCAACATGCGAGGTCAGCTGGGCGTGCGGTCCAAAGAGGGTAAAGGCAGCCGCTTCAAGATCTCGTTGCAATTCTCCGTTCCAGAGGGTGCGGATTCGACAACCAATGGTAATATTCACCCTTCCAAACAGGTGGCGGAGGCGGCGGCTCCGTTCCAGAATCAGCAAGAGATTATGCTGGTGGGTAGGAACCGGGATCACTCACGCCGCCAAAGCGCCGAGAGCAATCACAGCGGACAGAGCGGTAGCAGCGCTCATAGTAACCGGAGTGAGGCCGATCGCCTGATCAGCGCCATTCAAGAACCGTTTTTAGTCCGGAGTGCCAGCGAGGGTGGTGCTACGAGAACTCAGCAGATGGATGCGAACGATCCCTTGATTCCTAAACCGCAAAATACCAGCAGCAGCTCTGTCTCGGGTACCCCGACCATGGAGTTCGTACCTGGTTCTGATATCCGCACGACTGTTCCTCCTGTTTCCCTGCCCCCGGGTCAGGCCCCTGTGACAGATTCCGGAATACCGCTGGGTGCCATTCGAGTACCTGGAAAAGATGTTGAGAGGCCTCCATTGCCTCCCAACTCGGCTATGGTGGACGGGGAGCCTGCGCCGTTACCGGGTCTGCCTCAGCAGGAGCCTGACAAGTCTTTACCGTCTTCTGCATCTCCCAAGCCCAAGCCCGCTACTACAGACAAATTCAATGTTTTGGTGGCCGAGGATGATCCGATCAACAGCAAAATCATCCAAAAGCGACTGGAGAAACTGGGTCATAAGGTGCATCTTACGGGTAATGGGGAGGCATGTGCCAGTGCTTATCGTGCGGATTGTAAGAACTTCGATGTCGTTCTTATGGATATCCAGGTACGTCCCC